>NC_051185.1:43931778-44165294 GCF_013339695.2 Rhipicephalus sanguineus | reverse complement strand
GGGGGGAATAAGGTCTTCTGCCTTAAGAGGCAGAGAGATAGACCGTGAATTTATACATATTTTGGTATAAATACGATAGATTTAATCCATGTAGACAAGGTATTTAGGCCAGCTGAAACACAAGTTTTTCCTTTTCTTCAGTCATGGCCGCAGACTATGTCCCCGCCCCGTTATAAGGGGACGCTCCTAGCGTCCACCACCATCCATCCGGAAAGCTGCGCCAGGTTCAACTTCTCGGTGACGTGGTCCACGAATTGCAAGGCGTTGGTACCCTCGCCCAGGGCCCTCATGGCAGGGAAGGCACCGGCACAGTGACTTGTCAAAGACATGTTGTACATATATGTAGATTTTTTGTTCACATCACGAGCTATGATACGCTGGCTTGCTTAAATGGTGCCCTGCAATTTTTTCTCAGTTAATTTTCTTTCAGTTAATTTTCTTTTTCTGCATATCAGAAGCACTGATGTGCTGTTCATGTACATAGTAAAGTGTAGCTCAATGGTAAATCGTGTCCTGCGATGTCATTTCTTTTTAATCTCATCGTGTGAGGTGATGCATTCAGCAGTTTTGTAGTACATGTGCATAGCACAGTGTGGTTCATTTATAAATCATGTTTGCCATGTCATTTTTTAAAATCTCATTATACGAAGTCATGCATTCAGCAATTTTGTAGTATATGCACATAGTGCACTGTAGTGTATCTTTATGTTTATAGTGTATACGTGTAGAATATTGTGGCACACTGTACGTTTTCTATCGATTTTTACACATCCTAGAAAAAAAGAAAAGCGTTTGTGAACGGTCTAGGTTGCACAACAATTTTGAAATATGCAAGACCAAAAAATAGTTGACGAATACGTGTTCTGTTGCTTAGAAGTGTTTAGACAATAGGATTGGGTACAAACAGAAATCAATAATAGAGGAAGACATATCAGCAACCAACAAGTTGCATTTTTTTAGCGAGTTCAATTAATACCGGTTCGACTGTGCCTTGTTTTCATGTAATACAATGACTTTCGTGCTGCGAGACGCGTGTGTTGCTGCAGAGGAGCAGCAGGCACTTTGTATAACTCCATTTGTATATTATAAAAGGAAGCTACTTTATATCTTTTCCTTGGCATTAAATTTAAGGGATATTTATTTATTTTGCTTTTTATGTGCATTGCTCGTGATACTTGTAATAAAATTTCAATTCTGACACCACCCATGTTGTTCACTTCATTTACAGGCACCATTCTTGTTGCACTAAAGCTACCGCATGTTGCTGTCCTGATTCAAACAGCCTTTTCAGGTTACCACTTTGGCTGTGAATGGCACCATGTGCCATTCACAGTTGAGCTCTCACTTGTGCTTAGTGTTGAAGCGCCATATTTTTACAAACCTGGTCCGAAGCATTTCATCAGCATGGCGTTGTGTGACAAGGGGGCATAGGTCGGCAAACTCACTCATGAGCGACTCACTCAGATTCAGATCGAGCTGTGAGTCCAAGTGAGTATACATTGGTGAGTTCGAGTCCGGGTGAAAACATTTTAGTGAGCCTGAGTCCGAGTGAATCCGCTTGAGGAAAATTTTGGTGAGTCTGAGTTCGAGTGAGCCCCAAGAGCAAAATATATTTCACGAGTGAGTCCAGGGTGAGCTTCACATTTTTTGCCAACCTATTCAAGGGGGTTATTCATTGATAGGAGAACGCTGTTTCGTTGATATGTGTAGCAAACATTTGAAGTGTAGTAAAAAAAACACAGTGACAAACACAATGAACAAAGACAAACACGCACCACACAATGCTGCCGAGGTCGTTGCAGGCGGCGGCGTACTCTGCGCAGGTGCTCAAGCATGCAGGCCCTGTGGTTCTCGAAACAGGTTCACTACACGGTTGCGCTGCTGCTGCCTCCGTTGTGGTGGTGGTAGCTCAGCTGCTGCTGGCAGCAGCTCAGCATCGTCGGTGTCGTCATCGTCCCTTCGAGAACAGGCTCATGTGCCGCCAACGCAATGTCGTGCAGAGCTGCACAAGCAGCAATGATGCTTGAGCAGCTGTGCACAAGCTTACAGCGATGCACCACTCCACAGCATTGCGCATGGCGGTGTGGGTCTTGTTGTAGTGGTTATCAGGGGTGCCACGAGCTGGTCGTCCGGGCACTGTGTCAGGAACCACGGTTCTAATGTATAGCTGGAGTCTCCTGCACGAGGTCGGCATGACAGCTGTAGTGATAACGTCTTGAATGTGGCAAGCATTGACAGCACTTACCAAGCAAGCCGAAGTTTGCTTCCAGGTGCTGACGGAGAGGGCTCCCCCGCAATACCCACGAGTCATGACATGACCCAGGAAACATGGACTGACATCAGAGGTCGGCATCACATGTCTGCAGAATTCAATCAGTCAAAATTGTACCCATAATGACCTTGGGTACAATGTTGGGTATTATGTTATGTAACTACATCTGTCTTCACTGTTACTGACTGTGAAACATAGCTATGACAAATCATCGACAGGGTATGACTTGTACCATAAGTTCTAACACGAGGACAAATGCAGTGTCAAAGGGTAGTCTGCATGTTTACTGCTTGGAACAACCCATCTTCCAGCCACCAAAGCCTTTAACCAAATTACTGATAGTATGTTTAAGGCAATGTATCATAAAATATCTACAACACGAAAACTTCGACTGGAAAAAAGGGTTATGAAACAATGCGTATTAATGTACATGCTAGGGCGCGTTCCGAGGGACCGAAATAAAGTTTATTCATCCATCCATGTATTGATCCCATGTAACGCCCATCACGACAATGAACAATAAGGACATACTACGGCACATTCTGGGAGCGCTAATCTCAACAAATACAAATCGAGAATCAAGCTTCGGGTACACATGGCGAACGAGTAACGTAATATTATGCACTGTGCAGGCCGCTGACCAAAGTGTACTCCGCGTCACATGATTTCATCGCTTATCCTAAGCGAATTGCCCTGAAACGAACAATTCCCGTCTGGATAGATCGAAATACCGCTCCCACTATACTCAGTTGCACAGCCTCAGTAAAGCGGAAAGTTTAAGCGATATAAATGAAACAATTCGCTACGCATACAATGCATGAATAATACTCACGATCATGGTGTTGAATGCGTGAGTCCCTTCCCCGACATGTAATGCGTCGTCCGCGGAGCTCAGGCCATGGGGCTTCGGGATTGCGATAGTACCATCCACGCACCCGACCACAACGGGAATCTGCCCGAGCCGCGCGAACGCCGCCTTTGTTCGCTCTTCGCGTCTGTGGTCTCCGGAAAAGGCCACCCACCGTTTTTTGGCCCTCGCGAACGACAGTGATGGCGTGTTCCTGACGGAACGACTGCGACAGGCCGCTGAATTCCTCGCAGCCGACAGCTCGCTGGAAGCATCCGATCGCAAAAAATCTCAACGCGCACAACGCCTTCCGCTCTGTTTAAATCCCACTGGTTCGTTGGCACCCGATGACGGGGCCGAGTCGTCGCACAACCAAGGTACAGTACGTTTCGAGAAACGAAAGCGACGCCGGAATTCACACTCGCTCATCTCTTCAAACGCATTTCGCACCTCCTCCATTCTGCATCTGCTTCGAGAAACGCCAACGTAGCAAGGAAGCACCGTTGCCAAGCGCCATTTTCCTCAAAATCACCTGTTGCGGCAGCCGCAACCACCGCATCACTCGAAATACATGCCGTGCGACGCCATTGTTCGCTCGAGAAACGCGAGCGAACGGTCTCGCACTCCGTTCACTTTTAGCAGACGACATGCTCGTTATGACGCGGCATGACGTCCACCAAAAAAGAAAACATCAAGCAAAAAAAAGAAATGGCCACGCCCTTAGAGTGGCGTGAGTTGTCCGGCTTCAGCCAATCGCGTGCGATCATCAGAACGAACGCGAACGACGGCGCAGAACAGAGATCTCCGATCGCCCTATGTCAGTCTAAACGCGCTTCACCGTGCACGCACGCTCGCGTCCTCCCGCAGAGGTGGGGTGGGAGGGTTGCCTCGGAAACAAGCATCACGTGGGCTAGCTCATCACGTGGGCTAGCTGTGAGGTGAAGCGCTCGTTGAGGGCCAGTAGCGGACCTAAGGGCGCACGAAGGTAGCCCCAAAGCAACCTTAAGCTGAGGAAGCGCCAAGGAAGCCTTCACCGAGGGCTCCTCAGTGAAGAAGCTTTCAGAGTGACATAAGGCGGCCTCACCAAAATGAAGCTTCCTTACTGAGGAAAGGACGTTTCGTTGTTTGGCCCATATTGGCTGCTGCAGCATACGCGCGACAATGTTCACTAGGTGTGCTTCGCGTAACGACGTTCTTGTTTTTTTAAAATCGTGCCGCGTGATATTCGGGACGCCCGATATATATATATATATATATATATATATATATATATATATATATATATATATATATATATAATATATATATATATATATATATATATATATATATGCGAGAACAGCCTGGCACGCCCACCCGCATGTTTACACCATAATTTTTAGGAGATACGTGCTGCAATATTTGAAATGGCGCCCTCATAAGGAGCCATATTCCGAAATGTCGTTCTTGATGAAAGTTCCCATTACGTTCTGATTGCTTGCCCTCATTCTGAGCAGATCACCGACTTCATTAGAATAGCTCTGCTCTGTTTCGAGAACAACTACCTTAATGTTTTCTCCTGTCCTTTTGAAGTGCTTCGAAGCGCAGTTATTATGTAAACAAGATTTAGATAAACTGCGGTCTACTGCTATCTGCTTTCGTGCCGCTCTGCAATGGAAATAAAGGGAACGGACGCGAAGAGCATTTGCGTGTGAATTCAACGTTATTGCGACCTTCCTGCATTAGCGATTGCGTTTGTTTTCACCATCTCGCGGTAGAGCATGCCCGCATCACCACGAGTATACAGCATTACTGCACGCAAATAATCGGTTCCGAATGTTGTGAGGGAGGAAGAAGTTCCCGTTACCAAAGATAAGCAATCAAGTCTTGCACGATGTTCGTTCTTGCGGCAACATGTCAAGCGGGACGTGATTGATTTAGGAAACAGATGGACTTACGAAAAAAAAAAAAACTGACAGAGACCCTTAAGCATTCGGCTAAGACGACAGGAAGGCGAAGCCACCTTGTTCTTCTTTTTCCTCTCAATCGATGAACTTATCCTGCCCCGCCCCCCGCCGAAAGCATTCTGCCCCTCCCTGCACTGCCTTCGTGATCAACCCACCTTTGACCAATCGATGATGATGTGTGACGACGCCATCATGTCACGTCAAGTTATCGACGTCATGACGACATCATAAGGTTACGTAATTACGTGATGATGAATGACTGTATCACTCGTGTTGACGCCAACGACGCCGGCACCGACGGTCAGTTTTCGAGTTCGATAAGCATTTAAGGCTTTCACATTTTAAAAAAATCTTGGAGGACGCTAAGGCTTCGCATTTAAGAGGGCAATGCGACAGTGTTTTCGGGACCCCTTCGCGTCACTTTCTGATTCGCTTGCCATGCTTCGCTTCTCGGTAGAAACCTCTACCGTTCCAGGAGGAAAGCAACGTCTGTGCGCGTGTCATTTGCCGTTGTAAACTCTCCTAGGACGCCTAGTGCAAGTACAGTTGCGAAGTGCTCCCTTTGCGAAGTCTCACCGGTGGGGAAGTACTGACAGTTGCGAAGTACTCACCATTTTCCGAACTAGCGAAGTACGCACTAAGCATTTATAAGGCAATACGTTCAGTTACGTAGCGTGCACACTTTGTTGATGCCGTGGCCACTGCTGCTGCGGAATGACGCATTATGATCCCTTTGTAATGTCTGGGCACCTCTAAACAACTCACTCGTTACGCAATTCACATGGTATGGCGCCTCGTGCGATTCTACGTTTTTGCGACGCAATATTACATCGGTTAATGTGACTCATGGACCGACATGACGCCATTACAAGGTTGTTTTCCAGAGCAATTTGAAGAACTGGCGTGGCTCTGGTAGGACGCTTAACTGCCACGCAGAATTCCAGAGTTTAATTCCAGCAGACTTTATTCTTTGAATCAATCGGTATTTTCGCTCATGGAAAACATCGCCTTTTTTCTAAGGGACAACGCCGCAGACGCCGAATGTTGCCGTGGAAACATGTAGAGCGGAAGTAGGAATGGTTTATAGAACCGGTTTACGTGACGTATTGGTAAAGAGCTTCCGGCGTGATCTCACGCGGAGCGTTCCCGTGTTCAGTGACATATTCACCTTGGTGTATTCCGAATGCCCGCCCCAAGATTTTGGCGTCCGCTCCTGATGTCCCAGTGAAAAAACGCTATGTCCCTTCAATTTCACACTCCTAAACACATTGCGAAGGAAACCAGCGCTCAATCATGAAGTAGACAAAGGAGGAACAAAGACACCACCACGGCGCTGGCACCTCACTGTTTTTTTTCTTCGCTATATACGTCGTTATTCTGCGCTGGTTATTTAAAAAAATTGCAGGACGCTTGAGCTTCGCCTCGAAGAGCAGAACGCGATAGCGTAATCGGGCCCCCGCGCGCACCACCTTCTCAATTGCTAGCCCAGCTTTCGTTCTCGGTGCATGACTCAACCGTGCCACAAGGGCACGAATGTCTGTGCGTGTAACACTGGCCGTTTCAAAGCATCCTAGAATTCCTACTGCAAGTACAGTTGCGCAGTGCCCACTATGCTATAATTATTCATTCTGCTAATCAGCGCAGTCACTACCCGTCCTTAAGGCAACACGCGAACCTACGCAGATGCTCACTTTGTTGATGCTCTTGCTGCGGCTGATGATGATTTAAAGATGTCTGAGCGCTTTGTAATGGGTAGGCCTTTAAAACGCCCACTTGTTGCGCAATTCACATGTTGCGACACCTGGCGCGAATTCTACACTTCTGCCACGCAACATTCTGTACGTTAAGGGGATTCGTTCCACTACATGACATGCATACAGTACTTTTTTCTGAAGCAGTTTCAAGCAATAGCGGGACTCGGTGGTAGAACAGCTGTTTGCCACGCAGAAAGCCTGAGTTCGATTCTCACTCGAACCGAAACTTTTCGTTATTTATTTTATTTGCATCTTTCTCGATTTTTCGGTTACAGACAACGCTGATGTTTTCCTCACAACCAACGACGCCAACACCGACACCTACACCGGAATTCTTGCGAAACGAGCTCTTTAACGCTATCGCGTTAATATAGCACCAGCGAGGCCAAGTTCTCATATTCCGTACGTACACTTTCGCGGACAGTCTTTGTCGCACTGTGTTCCTCGTGTAGTGCGCGGTAGGCATGCGCTGCGGACGAAGGAACGGATAAGTTTCACAAGTTAGCATTCTCATCATCTGGCTGATATCAAGTACAAATGGTGGAGAGTGCAAGGGCCGTCCTGGCCTGAACTCTCTAGAGAGGAGACTTCCACAGACGAGAAAACTTGCGGAGAAAGTAGTTGGCACTTGGAATGAATGAGGAAAGCCGTGTTTCACCGGAGCATGGATTTTCGAGCATTTAGAACAGAGCTGCCGACCGGGAGGAGCTGTTGGGGGCAAGAAAGACTGACCATTGCGGTCTGCGAAGTCATTATGCTAGTCCCGACCATGTGTCTGGAACAGCGGTGTTTCTGATGGACAGCAGTGCACTCATCTAAGACTTGTGAAGTCTATGAAATTGTTTACAATTTTACGTACCATGTTTCTTACATAATTTAGCTGCCTAACTTCCTCTGCCTTCTCAGTCATAAATATGGACTTTGCTAACGGTAGGCGATAGCTGACGAGGGTATCCCTAGCGTGTGTATAGTATAGTGTTAAGCTAAGATAATAAGGTTACATAATTCGTTTGTCTTTTCGTAAATGTTGCTATGGAGGCAAGCAAGCCTATTAAAGGAGCACTGACACAAAATTTCGAAGTCGAGATAATGAGTGAAATAGACGTATGTGGAGCCGTACACAACGTCTACGAAATATCAAGGGCCATTATAGCCTAGAAAATATTTAAAATCAATTTTAATGTGCATGCCGCGCGACTGAGCGAGATGCGAGCGCTTCGCGACGCCGACATCAACGCGGGGGATGTTAAACAAACCTACGTCACGAGTTTGTGTTGGCTGGTGGCTGGTTGTGCCCTGCGCTTGTGCCGTGCTACCTCCATTTCTTCCTCCGTGCCTGCGCTTGGCGTGTTCTAGTACTGTTCTCTTTCCGCTGTTCGCTCGTCGTGCCCGTTGGCAGATGTTATGGCCCGCTGACGCTAGCGGCAAGCTGCCGCAACGCCGCGGTGCCGCAGAACGCCGGCCGTCGCCGCACGCTCGAGACTGTCCAACTTGGACGGCAAGCTTCGCCGGCGAGGCATTCGCGCCTCCGAAAAACATGGCAGCACTGCCAAAAGCGGTTGTCGCCACTTCGAATCTATCAAGTGGCCGCCGTGCGCTCTGTAACGTGTAACTTCCGCCTGATGCTTCCATTTGCTTTAGATTCATGTCCTTAAGCTTCGACAGCAATGTATTCGTCCCGATTCGGCGCCGTTTTTGAGAGCCATAGTCAAATAATCGATGCTGTAAGCTTAGCGAGTCGAGATGGGCGCTCACGAATGCTCGGAGGACATAGATTACGCGTTTGCTAGTTGTTTCTAATCCTCCATAGCTGGCGCCACTTGACCTGGTTCGGCGCCCACCGCACTCACGCTCGCGCGCCGCCTACGTGACAATTTTGCGTGTTCACGTATCCAGCTGTCGCTACCCGTCCTCCGGAAGTAGTGCTGCCTAGCTCGGTGCTCTTTGAAAACGAAACTGCGATTGGGCGCTCTCAAAACGTCTCTAAATAAATAACCGTCGCGCACTCGCGCAAACGAGGTTTGCAGCCGTGATAAGTGGATCATAAACTATCTATTGCAACAAAAAAAAGGTGCAAAATTTTTGTGTCAGTGCTCCTTTAACGTTTTCTAATACCAATGTATGATTATCAGAAACTTTCGGAGTAATCACATCCTACCCTAGTCGGCCTTCACAGGTACGAGTAGATTTCGAATACTTTCGAATAATGGCTTGTGCGTGTTAAACACTTAAAATTGGCAAGATGTTTCTAGTCAGTTTGGCAAAATCCCGAACGCTGGCGGAGAGGTTAGGAAAAGAAGACATGTAAAACGGGTAGTTCCCAATTTTTCCTTTAAGATTGGAGGAAACATACAGTTAACTTATTCCCGATAGTTATAGCGCTGTTATAAACACGGCCTCATGTATTTACATGTGATAATATACATTCTTCGATGAAATGCACCATCAGAAACATTCACCCGTGTATGCCACGGCACGCATGCTGGTGAACTGGCAACTCGCGTTACTCGACGCACACGTAAAAAAGAAACTATCAAATTCCCACTCTGCCGATCATATTGTCACTCTAAACACATTGATTCCGAATCGAATCACCTAGTCTGGTTGATCTCCGAGCTCACTATGTCTATAGCTTTAACCCTTTCAGGCGCCATCTATAAAGAACTGTCTATACGTACGTCAACATTGTTTCAAGGCACTCGATATTCTTTTACAACAAAAATAATGTCATAATACGTTAATTTATCTGTGTTAGAGTAATGGACCTTAACTAAATTGTAATTAAAATATTTTCATTCTGAAGTCATTCATACTCTTTTTTTCATAATTAAAGCGAAATCCTATAAATGTCGTGCGAATTATTTTCAGTTATATTCATGTTGAGCAAAAAAAAATGACACTTTTGTTGCGCCTCGCGGGAAGCGGCACATCGAACGATTCGTCGAGCGTAGTAGTGCCTTCAGCAAAGTGGTCATATGCAACAGTGCACTGCAAAATGAAGTTAAATAAAGACAAATTTATTATGCAGGATATTCAATTCATCAAAAATTCAATGTGCCTTGCTCTTTCTTAGCCCCTAGTCAATACAACTAAGAAAAACAAATGGTCTACGCAATTGTGTAAATAGAGCCTCAAGGGGTTAAGCTACAAAAAGTATATAATGTACTACCTCGTGATACAGCTCTTGATTCCACCATTGCCCAATAAAACCAGTTGCGCATGTCGTTTTCCGAATGAACTTCAAATGCTCAGATTACTAATGCTTTTTAACACACCGTGTTTATTATTGCAAGCATAAGCGAATCCGAAAGCTTTCTCTCACATGTGCATTATATTGGAGCCTTTCGCGATCACACTGAGCTGAAATCTAAAATTTCAGAGCATGTGACTAAAAAAAAACTTTCACAATTGAAGAACACTAGGCTACCCACTTGCGCCGTTCCTTGTTCCTTTCCACGTAGGTGGCCAGACCTTCGATGAAGGTCAGTACTGAAGGCGCTAGCAGACGGATAAAAAAAGGTAGCTTCAAAGCGACTGCTGATGAGCGCTGTTTTAAGTGAAATATAAAATGATTCCTCCACTTTTTTATCAGCCTTGCTAGATGTAGGATAACAGGTGCTTGGGCGAGATTGTAAGGTTCCATCATGGTATTTAGGCGCGCGAAAAAAAAAGAAATAAGACAAGAAACACAAAAAAATGAGGGCTTATCCTTCAGGTTCTCATTTCTTGTATTTCTCTCGTCTGTTTCCGCTTCTGATTAACCTCATGGAACCTTGTTAGGATGAGTAGTCCACGTTATGCGCTTCAATATCTTTGTGCCTCGAAGTAATTTTTTTTTTCCTGAACCGATGTGCATCAGTATGCGAGCTCGGACTAACCTTTGCAGTCACGCTGGTCATTGCGATATGCGTACATTATCAAGAAAACGCTGGCATTAAGGGGAATTCAAGCAAGAAAAGCGGAAACATCGTCTATCCCGGATTAGCCTGGTCCCACGATGAAAGAAAACGTGCAAAACTATGAGATGACGGACACTAGGCAACTCATTTATTAACTTTTTGCATGATTCCGTTAGTGCTGGCAGAACGCCACGCGACTTTGCTAATTAACTTCGCTATACGACGTGAGGAGAGATGGAGACCGGCTGCGTACAGAGAAGATACTACCTCTATACTTTCGTAATGAAATCACCTGCCTTCCCGACATTTCATCAGAAAGCGACACGCGCCAGTGATCAGGAAGCGTGGTGCCTGAAGATATCCTTGGGCAGCGTCCCAACACTTCGCGCAGCGTCTAAATTGCAATTCTTGCAATGCTTGCAAATTATAAGCCACTTTTTGATGTTTCCTGTCTTGCTCAGGTTTATGTTGTCCCCAGCGACGTGTCAAACAGCACGGAAGCATTTAGTATTATACGTACGCATACATGTCTAAGCGGGGCGCAAAACCTGCCCCAAAGCTCCACTCTGTCGGACTTGTGCCATCAATTTTTAATGGGTAGGTGGTTAACGGCAGCAGAAGACACCTTTGTTGCATTTCAAGAACTCTTTACTGCTCAACCAACATGGCCCTCTTGAAATCAGGCGACCAAAGGCAGGCCGTTGTTAGGCGGACGTCATCGCTTAATCTTCATTTTTGGATGAACTGCGAAGCTTGTTGTCTGTCGGACTCAATCAACGCGGCGAGGGGAGGGGTGGCGGGAGGGCACTGCACTGAAACATGACTCCGCACCCCACTAATGGTGAGACCTGCGCACGCCTGTGATATCGGTGATCAGTTATGGCTGCTATTGTCTTAGACACCTTCCTTAGCTAGGTTACAATCAGAAGCCTACACAGATAGGGACTTAAGTACAGAACACAAGGGGAAACCGGATTTGAACTCATTAGACCTGTGGTGCACACCGGAAGCTAACGAAAGAGGCGGGAAGTTGAAAACGGATGTGAACGTTAGACTCCAAAGATACCCGGAAGTGAGTTGACCTTACGAAAGTGGCAAAGCGGAAGTTAGAGTAGATATAAAACACTTGAAGAGGAGGTGCCTCCAGAGGCAACGTTTCGACAAGCATACTTTTTGTGAAGGCCCAGTCAGCTTGTCGGCTCCAGTGACAGCCCCTTGTTCAAGGATTAATCGCTCCAAGTTTTCATCTGCTCCTGAACTTCTGTCTTAAAACGAAAATTAGGTATGATTGTGCTGGATTTGTTGTTTTTTTTTCTTTTTACCAGCGGAGCTTTTTTTTTTGCTCGGAGAAACTCCGTTAGTCGCGAACAGAAGCTATCAGTATGAATGGCCCGCGCTCTCTTCGTTCTCTTCTTCATGTTCTGCTTCGCTCCATAACACGTGCGCCGTTTGTCCGGCGTGGGATGCAATAACTTGGATGGGGGAGAGAACGAGTACAGAGAGAGAGAGAGGGGGCGAAAACATAGAAAGAGAGGGAAAGAAAGGAAGAAATACAGGAAAGAGAGAAAGACAGAGAAATGCACAGAGAGATAACAAGATAGAAAGAAAAAGAAAGAGAGAGAGAAAGAGCGAGAAAGAGGAAGAGAGAGAAAGGAAGCGTATCATAGCCAAGCACAGTATAGTTCAGCGAGGAGGTGTGGAAGGAAACTGAGGTTGAGGATTGAGTAGAGGAGGAGGGGAGAGGGTAGAGCATAGCATAGCCAAGTACAGCATAGTATATCAAGGGGGAAGGGAAGGGAGGATGAGGACGAGTGATGTGAGGGCGAGGAGGAGGGAAAGGAGGAGGAGAAAGTTCGGAGCATAGCAGAGCCACGTATAGTACAGTATAGCAAGGAATGGGAAAGGGAAGTGAGGCTGATGAACTGAGAAAGGAGGAGGGGAATGCCACCACCTCCGCTATTTCCTCACTCTTCGCACCACTACTGCGTAGCTGCCGCAATTTCTTTTTTTTTTCTTATACTTCAGTCTGATTTATCCGGCTAGACGTCACAAGCCAGCAGCAGCCACGACCAAGAGCAAAAAAAGAAAAAAAAGAACCCCCTGAGATGTCCACACAGAAAACTTGGCTTGAAGGAATTGAATAAAACGTTGACGTGCCCTGCAAGAATAAATATGTGTGTCAGTATTTGCTTTACAGTTAGCGTTCATTTAATAACGTTTAACAGTAATCTCGCGTTTGTATCAGGCGCATCCAAACCCTAGGATTATTTAAACAGAGGAGGCAAAGCTGTCAAAGCATGCCTCCAGGATGGGTTGCGATAATGCCGATTCCAATGAAAACTACAACGGGGAGAGGCTGCTTATTCGAATTATTGAGCACTAAGCCTAATCCGCGCTGGAATAACGCTTAATGTAAATGCTGCAGCGAGGCGCACAGCTTAAATCAGCAGAAACAAGAGGAAGCTGATATATATTCCATGTCAAGGAAAGATATCCTTCTGGGAAACGGTAATAATTGGAACGCATCGTTTTTAATACTTCGTCTTGTTCCCATATTCCGAACGATCAGTTTCCAGAAATACGAGAACACTTTAAGAAGCTTACCCGGCCTAATCAATTTTATTTTTCACGAATGCACTGAAATCACATCCTCACAGGGAAATCGCACGACTGTCGTAGCTCTGTCTGATTTGTTCAGAACATTTTACGAACAGTGTGGGTATTGTATGTCGGATGAAAGTACCATACGAAGAGCGCTTTCGTTTGTTTCGCACTAAGCTTTCTTTTATTGCACTTTGACGTGAACATTTATACATTTTCATACTGATTGATTTCTCTGGTTTTGTTTGGCTTGTTTTATTCGAATGTTAAAATGAATTTCTTTCTGTGAAATTTGTGCTGTTTGTTGATGCAATGTGCATATGCATGTAATGAGCAGTCGAAGTATTTTTACTTTGTATTGGCGTAGAGTGCTGTAATGTAGTGTACCTTTCCATAGGTGTTCAAATATAAATAGCAGCAAATGGCTTAGCAAACCTGTATAAATGTGGCCTATTCGCAGGAAATATGGGAAATAATTCTATAGTAATCGTCACACGGCCCCTAATGCATTCAACTATACTGAGTGGAACGCGAAAAGCCGTCGTCTTCTTTTCTTTTTCTGCTCAGCCGAATGTATTGATTCCCACCTCCTCAAAAGCTTTTGGCACATAGCTTGGTTTTGCATGGCCTGCGGGATCCGCCCACCTTTGACCAAGAAACGATGTCATGTGAGGACGTCGTCATACGACGACACGCTGCGTGATGTCATAATGACGTCACAAATCATGGCAGTATGTGACGTCATTACGACGTCACATGATGGCGTAATCACAGTGTCATTATCTTTTCCATCACTTCGTGTTGACGCCGACGCCTGCGGTCACCTTTTCGGCGTTTGATGATGCATCGAAGGCTTTCGCCACCGGAGCTCTCCTTTAAAACATTGCGGAGTTCAGATTGGCCGAATAAAAATTCACGAGCTCTTCCCTAATCGTGGAAATGGGAGCAAGCGAAGCTAGGCGTGGGTGTGCGTGCCTTTCTTTCTTTCTTTCTTTCTTTCTTTCTTTCTTTCTTTCTTTCTTTCTTTCTTTCTTTCTTTCTTTCTTTCTTTCTTTCTTTCTTTCTTTCTTTCTTTCTTTCTTTCTTTCTTTCTTTCTTTCTTTCTTTCTTTCTTTCTTTCTTTCTTTCAAGGCAGCGGCCATCCCCTGAACGCTGTGTTTAGGCTGAATCGGCATGGCGTCTTTCATGTTCTTCAGCCTGTAGAACGGCCCAACGAAACGTCCATCACGCGATCGTGGAAACGCGGCTTAGGAATTCAACTTTCCTGAAATGTGCAATTCCTGATATCGACCTTATACGCGCTTTCCAGCAGATCGCTTTTAGTCTTTCAGCATGAAATATTACAATGGAGCGGCCATAGCAAGTGCACTGCTTCCCAATTGTTTTGCAGCGAAAGCTGTTATGACATCACAACAAGGGCCATTTCTGGCGCCGTAGTTGTCCGCCGCCACCACCGCCGGTGTCCGTAACCACTATCGCGCGAAATAAAAAAAGAACGAAATAAGGAAAAAAATATCCAGGATGAACGAGGCTCGAACCTGGGCCCTCTGCGTCGGAGCCCAGTGTTCTACCTCAGAGCCATGCCAGTGATTGAAACTGCTTTGTAAAAATACCCTATACAGGCTTCATGTCGGGAAAGAAGCACATTAACACAGCTATGGGCTTCCTTGGCAACCAATAGAAGTGCACTTGCCAGGAACCCGCTGCAATATAAATCTTCATAATTTTTGTGTAGTCAGGAAGCAGCCACTATGCAATTTTTCGTAATTCTGCGGAGAACCGTGGTGCCCGCTAAACACCTGTAAGGCATTATCTGCACTTTGTTGATGATGTGGCTGATCACGATGAAGAATTATGGCAGAGCCCTTTGTAATGGGTTGGAAGCATTCAACAATCCACTCGTTGCGCAATTCGCATTGTGTGACGCCTGGTTGTTATTTTACTCTTCTACCACCCTACATTACATTGTTAATGCGGTTCCTTCCCGACTTGAAGCCTGTATAGGGTCTTTTTGCAAAGCAATTTCAGGCACCGGCATTGCTCTGAGGCGGAATACTGGGCTCCCACGCAGAGGGCCCAGGCTCGAACCTCGTTCTATCCTGGCTTCTTTTTCCTATTTGATTTCTTTTTTTAGGGGCGAAGCTCCTTAAAGCGGCACCTGTTCGTCCCTCGTAGTGCGTAACCAGTCGTAACGCTAGTACCAGATCTTGACCTCCAAGTTGGTGCCGGTGGGAGATTTTTCCTGTGCGTTGTTGAACAATAAAAAATTCGCAGCGTGCGCGTTAACTAAAAGCCGAATTCTTCTGTCTCTCATTCCCCATTAGCAGCCATTGGCATGTTCCAGTAGGAAACGTTAGCAGAAGTAGAAGTGTAAGTGTTAGCTAAAAGCCGACTTCTTCTGTCTCTCATTCCCATTAGCAGCCATTGTTTACCTCCAAGGTAGGGCCTGGTGAGATTTCTCCTGTGCGTGATTAAACAATAAAACTTTTCTTCAAAACGCCGTTGATTGATGAAATAAACCAACGAAAGACGCCAGATGTTTTCTAAAAGCAAAACGAAAAGACGCCAGCTGCTTAACGAAATACGCCAGATGTTTTCTAAAGCAATGGTTTAATAAACAATGAAAATTCACAGCGTACATGTAAAATTAAAGTGAGCTGCAAGTCGTCATAACTCTCATCGAACCTTTAGTATAAACGCGCCCGATCTCACGTCGGTGATGATGTACTGGGCAGAATTCACGGAAGATTCACGGTTTGCCAATGAACCTCCGCAGCTTCGCCCACTCATCATCATTCACTCCGTGGATATGCTGTGATTTTTTTTTATTTCGGGCGATAGTGGTTACGGACTCCGGCGGCGGCGGTGGACAACTACGGCGCCAAAAACGGCGCGTTTTGTGATCTCATAACAGCTTTCGCTGTAAAAAAGGTAGAACAGTACAGTAATATCAATCGTAATTGTGACAGAAGAATCTAAAACTTCTACAAGCACAAACCCTTTATACTAGTCGGCGACTACAACGTAGACATTATGGACCTTCAGGCCTATACTCCATCTCACAAGCTGGTTGCAGCACTGTGGAAGCTACGGGGCTGCTTAGCCAATAGGAAGGGCGAGCACCTCTCACGCTGTTTTCATCCGCGTAGCGTTGTCTGCTCGGGGTTCCTACGTTGTGCGAGAAGAGCGAGCCTACGGGAACAACCAACGCTCCCTGCGTTGGGCAGCAACAGCAGAGCCCCAAAGAAAGAACGCGCGTTCGGCGAGTCAACGCCTGAGCGAGTAAAGCGAGCACGCGGTAGCAACCAACGCTCATAGAATTGGGCAGCAACAGTAGCGCCGGAAAAAAAACTACAACATGGCAGCACACGTCGACGCTGGTTTCTTGAGCCTCGAAGCTATGAAGTCACCGTCGTGAGCTGTGTGGCCCGTAAGTTCTAAACCGACGCTTGTGTTAGCGTTATATTTGCGTCTTCACGCTCCGACAGCAGTGTATTGGTGTCTGTTTTGCACTGTTTTCAAGACTCAGTTTTAAGTTAATAGGTAGAAGGCTTAGCAGGCGTGGCTGAACAAACAGCTAATCTAAATAACGAGGACAAGACGTGCCTGATACTTTTGTCCTCAGCGTGAGATGACACAAATCAATAGCCGATGCCACCATTTATTTATTGCTTTCGGGACCGTTGGCAAGTAGAAAGCGGGAGCTTGGATCGAAGCGGGCGATCGCGTCTTCACGGGCGCTGCCATGTTGGTTCGTCATCACAATTATCGGCAGTTCCCTATTCAATAATTAAATGATTATGACCTACATGCGAAGCGCAATTAGTGTATCACGCATCGCTGTGACGTAGCACGTGCCAAACAAACGCAGTTTTCCTAACCTTCTCCAATAATAACGCAATTTTAAACAGAACTATGTCTTGCTGCGCAAGCTCGTGCTTTGTTTACACCTCGTAGCTTCCACCCTGCTGCAACCAGCTTGTGAGATGGAGTATAGCTTCGCCCACTCGTGGTCATTCACTTCGTAAAAATGCGTTCCATTTTTTTGTTATCGAGCGACCATTGCTAGAGCACGGATTAGCGGCCGTGGCTAGAGTCTTTACTTATTTGTTTGGCGGGCTTAGAGCGATTATGCCTGCCAGAATTGCAACGAGCCACCAACACGGAACAGCAAAGTAGTTTTACGCTAAAATCAATTAACGCTGTACCGTCTTCCATGGTTAAATATTATAACAACCAAAGAAGCCCGGGAAATGCGGCCCTTCTTTGACGAAACACTAAATCAGATATTGCGAGAGTCATGGACGCAAGCCATGAGTCCAGTTTCTTGTTCACGTTATACACACCTTTTATCGTTATAAAACGAACTTGAACAATAAAAATTATGGCTGATCCCTCCGTCATCGGAATCGGTGTATAACGCGAAAGTGAAGCGCGTCGTCCCAGAACTAGTAGATAGTTTATAGTGCAGTGGTCGCTTCACGTCTCTGCGCAAAAAAAGACTGCTCGAGTGGCTGCCAGAGGAAACGCAATTTCGTTTTGCATCGACGCTAGGCCTGAGCCCTATGTTGCGCGTCGAAGCACGAATGCCCATGGCTTCCGATTAGCATTGCAAGTAGGTTTTGTCACTGGGAACTCTCCGCCGGGACGCTTTTCGGATGTTTTTCTTTCTGTCATAGGCGACTAACAGTTTTCCTGCTCGATGACCTTTCGAGTGAATCTCTTTGTGTAGAATTTCGAGGCCACCAGCTGTAGCGAGATGCGGAATGTAGTTTTGAGCGTGTATTGAGTTTGAAAATGCAAGCACGAATAGACAGAGGCAGACCCAGCGTAACCTGCGTGCATCTAGTGAGCTGCAGATACGCTTCCTGGCTACCGTTCTCAGCTATTGATGCCCTGTCTGTGATCACTTCTCTCTTGCCTGTATTTTTATATCCCTTTTCTCTTTCCCTTGGCACTGACACGTGCTCTCCAAAGGGCTGCAGAACGTAGCGCATTTCCTTCTTCATAATCTGTTTTCAAAAACAATTAAACCTCGGAAGCATAGACATCCGAGTCTTTTCAGTTTGAACGCGTCGGCCAATTGGATGTTGCCCTAGAATACAGAAGTGGAGCCTGAATAGATGAAAAATCCTCGAATAGGGGGTGCCGCTAGAGCAAACGTTTCGACAAGCAGACTTGTCCTTGTTAAGGCAGCAACTGCTTTCCTTAGCACCGTGTATGTGCACGCCTTCATCTTTCTCTCCCAAATACAGAAGGGCAAGAAGAGAAGAAAACAAGTGTGAGAAAAATGGCGAAGCTTGCATTAAGTCGCGCAAGGCTTGAAACAGCGAAACGGGATGATTCCGAAATCTAATTTGGTTGCTTCTAGGTGGTTGCTATGCTTTAGCTAGGTGATGCTAAGATGTTTCTAGGTTGCTTCTAGGTGACGTCACAGCTAGGTGATGGTAGGTTTCTTCTAGGTTTCTTCTCGGTTTTTGCTAGGCTTTAGCTAGGTGATGATAGGTGTGGCGACGTTGTTTGTAAGTTGTTTCTCAGCGCAGATAGGTTCGAGTTAAACCACAGACAGTCACAGACACGGCATTGACGTCCTCGCACTTCGATAGAAACTCGCACTGAAACCGAACGTTGGCACCTCTCATAGATCTACGGCCACGTCGTCGTTGGCGTAGGGCTTCCATCGTATCGGGGTCTTCTCGCAGCCGCCGTTGCCTATCCTGTTCCCTAGTATTTTCTCGTTCTACGTACTGCTGAGACACTCCGTACAGATGCTTCGTCGAAGCTGTAACGTGTGGCCACGGTGTTTTATCACTGGGTTAATTCCGATGGTTTATTAAAGCTTTTCCCAATTACTAGTTACTTCTGTCTAGAAATCTTATCTGGTGTTTGCCGCGCGTCTGTTGATTTCTTCTTCATATTTAGTAGGCCAGCGGGGAGTAGTGCGATTTGCCCAGTCTCTGTGGCACATACCAGTTCATGATGATGATAGTTTTTTGTACACATTGGTACCCACCAAAGTTCTTACGGCCGACTTAAACAGATGCGCTGTTAAGGGAGGGATAAAGCTCTGTAAAGGGCTATTCAGATAGCGTGGCGTGTCAAATCTGGAGAGCAAGCGGCGAGAAATCCCTAATAAAAGCACGACAACGAGAAGGATGGGGGGGGGAGGGGGGATTTTAGGCTGAGTCTTATATCAGCTTAGAGCATCACCAAAAAAGCAAACAGACAGTTGGACCAGGAAAAGCACGAGGACGTTAATTGTTGTATTTAAGTGTAGTGCACTAATTATCAGGTAAATTTAAATAATTGTGTGTGTGTGTGAAAAACTTTTATTCAATAAAATGAGAGTTTGCAGGCCCAAAAGGACCCTTTACATAGGGGGAGTCCTTATTCCGGGACTCCGCTGGACAACGCCGCTACCCGCGCCCGTTGGACTAGAGCCCGTTGAGACTCCAGGCCTGAGCAATTGAGTAGGGCTGCCTCCCATGCCTCTCTAGTAGGGGAAGGGTTAGGGGGAATGGAAGGATTCAACTGACATGCCCAAACCATGTGAAAGTTATCGGAGACTTCCCCACAGTGAGGACACCGCCCATCAACTTTCGGGTCAAAATGTTTTACTATTGAAGTGGACGAAAAATCACCCTTTCCGTCGCAGAGCTTGTGAGACGCCAGAGAACAAGAACGTGACAAAACGTGACACAGAACAAAAGAAAGGCAGCGAACTTATCCAGAACTGAGCGCGATTGGCTACCCTCCATTTGAAGAAGAAGAAGAGGGAACAAAGATTAAGGGAAGGAGAGGAACTTTACAATCAAGTCGTCGCCACAATGACGTCTTTTGTAGACATTCACGACAGCCCGAGCTAGTTGACTCCGCGAAATTCAGCAGGGCCTGCGAGGGCTCCTGTAACTGCGTCAGATGAGACGAAGATCGTGGTCTACGTATCTTGCTGAACAAGAACTGGATTTCACCAGCTCCTTCAGAGCGACTCAAACAACAATAGACCGTTTTCATAATATGTAAAGCTAGCTTTCCTGCGATGCAGTTAGCCCGACTAATGGCGGCTAGTCACTCAGTGGAAACAGCGTGTTCAAGCGCAGTTTGATTGCGCTATGATGCGGAACACATTAGACTCAGCTCTGTTGACATAAACGCGCATAATATACAAGCCCGAGCATGTGCAACTAGGACCTCGCCTCCACTGGAAGGACAGCAGGCGCCGCCATTAGTTGGGCGATTATGCAGCACAGGGAAGCATACTTGTGGATTATGAAAAGGGTTTATTGTCTCCTATCTTCCGAGCCCGGACAGTTCTATAAGGTGTTGGTTCCTGCACCACCGCAAGCATTTCAATCAGTGCCGTCGGTAATTCCTATCGAGAACAAGTGCGCATTAGCTAATGAAATGACCAAGATCGGGCATTAACGCAGTGCTTCTTTGCTTCGGCGGATATCACGCAGCAGGCAAAAAGGGAACGAGAATTCGTTGACAGACACTTGTGTTATTAATTGTATAAGCACTGCACTACTTGAGCCGGTTTGACTAGAAAAGCCAATATTGGGATTTCGGCAATGCAGAGATTGTCCAAACAATCCAGAGTCGCTTGCTTAAATTCAAACTTAGGCGGGTAACCCTTTCGAGTTTCCTGATGAGAAAATGTCGATCCAGGTTATCGGAGTAAGTATGCAAGGCGGCGGATGAGTGCACTCTTGGTGTGAAATTGTTAGCCAAGGAGGCAGGATGGGTGATATTGTTTCTATTAAAGCGAATCTTCTTTTCGTGGACGTCTCCTTGTTCTTGTGGCCGCGCAGCTGCTACTCGCTGCTGATGCAAAACGCAAATTACATTCTGGCAC
This sequence comes from Rhipicephalus sanguineus, assembly GCF_013339695.2. Lineage (NCBI taxonomy): Eukaryota > Metazoa > Arthropoda > Arachnida > Ixodida > Ixodidae > Rhipicephalus > Rhipicephalus sanguineus. The sequence goes on along the minus strand of NC_051185.1, from coordinate 44,144,120 downwards.
GCCCTCCCGATCATAAGTTCCCTTCCGGATTGCACTTCCGGTATCTTAATTCTGAATTTCACATCCGGTCGGCACTAGACTTCCTTCCCGTCTAAAGTATGTTAATGCCAGTATCTTAATTCTGAATGGCACATCCGGTCGGTACTAGACTTCCTTCCGGTATACAGTTTACTTTATTTCATAGCCTAGCTAAGTAAGGCCTCCGAGACGAGTGCTCTCTCAAATGATGGTCGACATCATGAACGTCGATACAATCACCTTAATGAGTTACTATCAATTAGTATCAGTTTACTGAATTCTTCCTGAATTTTAAAATCTTTCAAGACTAGTATTTCCCAGCTTTCGAAGAATTTTTCCTTATACTCTCCAAATTGTTATCACTCGCATCGGAATTGAAATCGCTATATTTAATAATATACATATCAGTGGCTAAGGCTACGAAATAATCTGATACTTCTTCACCAGGGCATGGTAGCTCGGACGTTTTGGCCTTGCTTTGCCTTTCGCACCCTTATTTTATGAGGGGACAATAAGCAAAGTAATCACACTTTAAATATTGCTCGCACATGCGCAATCAGCGACAAGAAGCCGCAGAATTTGCATTTTAATTAGTGTCTGCTTACACATGAAACGCGATATCGTGTGTTAAGTAGCGACGGTACTAAAATAAAATATTCGCGATTGCTTTCGGTCGGCTTTGTACATATTGCATTCAAGTTCAAACAAGCACAAAAAATGGGCATATAAATGCAATTTCCGTTATATGAGGAATACATGGATTAACAGAAACAGGTTCCAGTTCTGTCTGTTGCCCCAGTCATTGCATTGCGAATGTTTCAAAGGCTGTTTGAACAATAACGCAACAATAATAAAACCGTGTGGCAGTAGTTACGCACATCTTACCGCGGATTTCGATTAGCGCGTTCAATGAAAACCTCCGTCGTAAGACTTTTATTACCCTATGGCGGGTAATAAGCTCTTCTCCTTTTATCCCCCCCCCCGCCACACACACGCAACATACGCACACACGCACGCACACACACAAGCACGGACGTTTAAGAAACGCACAGAATCCTTAGATTTCGAAGAAGGGAAATCCAAGACAAAAACGACCCTAACTGCAACCCGAGTGAACGCACGGAAGCCATTAGCTGAAAGATTAGTGCTCGTTCACGACTCGCTTGCTTTGTTTTTATTTTATTTCTGCTCATGCCGCTAACTGCCAAGCGCACACGTGTTTCGGGATCTGTGTAAAGAGAAATACAAAGGCTGATGTAGTCTTTTCCGGCGAATACGTGCCGTAAGACACGAAATGCTACTTATGAGGACTGCGTGGTTAAGCTGGCGGCTGTAATAAACCACTCCGGAAGGAAAGGAATTGCTGCAGGCTCCGCTGATCAGGCTTTTAACGCCCACTGCCAACGCCTTCTTTTACTGCCAACCATTCCATGAAAACATCTGCACAAAGCCTCGAAATGTCTCGTCTTTTTTTTCTGTTCTGCCTCTTAAAGCCCGATTCTTGCTGACAAATTGTACTTTCTTAAACAAGACCATGTAGTGCGTGCGTGTGTGTGTGTGTGTTCATGCGTGTGTGTGTTTGTGTGTGTTTGTGCTTAGCAAGATGGAAATGATTTAGAGGATCTCGGACTTCAGTAGGCCGTCGCCTGTCCTTCCAGGCATCCAGGGTGTCGAACCCTAGGACACCGAAGTATACAGGGACTCATCATCATAGTCATCAGCCTGACTACGGCCACTATATACAGGGACTCAGAGTACTGCAAATTGTTTGTGGGGAAGCCCCCAAGGTGGCGGAAGGGTTAAGGAAGGGAGCTTCCTGGTTAGCTCAATGGGTCGAGCGAGCGCCCCTGAAAGGCGTTGTTCCCGAGTTCGATCCACGGAGCAGGACGAATTTTTCAGCAGCTAAGATGCTTTCTTTCTGAGGAATCCGTACGGATTTCCTTGGGGCTTCGTGCTCTAAACCATTTCCTTTTCTCATAGAGGGACTCGAACTCCGAGCCTTCCAAGTGTGCAAGGTACTTACGTATGGCCAATAGTGACAAAGCAAAGGTCAAGCAGCCGTCAAGCGGTCATTGGTCAAGTGATGGTCAGTAGGGTTGAAGCGGTGGTCAGTCAGTGGCCAAGCGACGGCGACTAGCAGACGAAGGAGGTTATATCGTGGCACACTTCTTCCCTATACTAGCAAATCTGCAGTGGAATTGGTACAGAAATTTTTCATCGTGTTCCTGTAAAGCATGCACCGTAGCATTTTAAGCCTTACTGCAGCAGAGCTTCTGCAACGTCTGTAGTAAATGAGAGATCAGCTCTCAGAGTGTGCCTGTAAAGCGTGCATCACTGTAAGGTTACACTTATTGCGGCAGAGCCTCTGCAACGAGCGCAGCGAGTACGATGACGAATAGCCAATCAGTGAGAGCAAGTGGAGGAGAAAAGTGATCTAGCCAATCACTAAGGAAAATCGAATGAAAGCAAACTAGCCATAATGAATAGTGTGATGGTGAGGCAAAGACTAATAAATAATAAAAATGGATTCCAAATATTAAAAGTATTCCGACTTGGCCACTACTGGCGACAGAACAATGTCAGAGAGAAGTCATTTTTCAGCGAAGCTGTAGAGATCCATGAGTGCGAAGAAACTATAATGAAGAATCAATGCTTCGTGATTAAGAAGCGCGAAGAAAACGGGGACGAAGCAGAGGCCACACGCAAGACAGGAACGTCTGTAGTGTCTGCTTCGTCGCCATTTTCTTCGCGCTTCTTAACCATAAGTCAATTCAAACTAGGCCAAATGGCCGTGTTGCTGCGAATCAATGCTAGCATACGCTACCTCGAAGGGTCTGCGCACTTGCACTAGTTTCGCTTCAGGTTTTGTCAGCATATATAGCTAGGGATCGTGCCCGCCACAGCAAGAATCGCTATGCATAAAACCGTTAGGTGCTCGTAATATCCTTTAGGCTAACGTCACCAGACGCGAAGCTTGAAGCACCCATCTCATAAATGGGGTGATGGAGAAATCAGAAGCTACAACGGAAGACACTCCGATAGATCCCAGGTCGTGATAAATGCCGGGCGTCGCGTTTAATATTTGCTGGTTAGCCATCTGTACGGAGAACATGGGCGGTGATTTCCTTTTAACATGCCGTACTTATAGGCTAGATTAGTAGAAAGCTACAAAATCTGTCATTAACGCGCAAGTCCTAGATGCCTCATCAAACGCGAAAATTGACCGACGTCCCGCGTCGGCGGCGTCGGCGGCGTCGGGGACAACACGAGTCATGCAAAAAATCATCATCACGTGATGACGTCATCGTATGACCTTATCATGACGTCACAGATTGTTAAACTTGTGACGCAACATCACGTGGAGCCGCATGATGACGTAATCACGTGACATCGACGCTTGGTCAAATGTGGGCCGATCACGGAGGCAGTGCAAAACCAGACGAGCTGCACAAAGCTTGCAACGCCTCCGATTCTGGAGGCAGTACAGAAACACGTTAGGTGCGGAAAGCTTTCGGTGGGTGGCGGGGTAGGATCAATACATCGACTGGGCAGAAAAACATTATGGCTTTCGCCTTCGAGTCGTCTTAGGTGAATGCAGAGGGACCCTGTGATTTTTTTTTGCATAAGAATAATATCTGGGTCAGCGAGGCCAGATTCAGTTCTATCGCAAGATTTCTAGTACAGCTGGCGAAGGATTATAGTGCCGGCGCCAACGACTGCGAGGATCGTTGAAGACGGTATGCCTCACTAGCGTTTTTATCGCTGCTTGCAGTGGCTATACGACGAGGCGAATCACTCGGTGTGGACCCACGTTAAATGTACTCGCGTTCGCAGTTTTACTTGCTTTTGGGCATAGGCGCTGCTGCACTTGGCGCTTTCCCGCGATGTAAAAGGTCACGGCTCTTTTTATTTGCCTCCTCTCGACCGCGTTTATTAGCGTTCTCTTATATAGGCGACACTTGCCGCAGTTATTACGACTTACTCCCGGTTTTGCGAGCATAACTTGATTGCCCGAAGTCATCGTCGCCGTAATTCTCGTTGTTATGGAGGACGGCGCCAGATGCATGCGTTGCCGTTTTATCAAGTCGAAGGGTTTCGGGCCTGAACGGTCGCGACTTGACGACGTTTGCATCGGAGATGCGACGAGAGTGCGAAGGACGACATTGCCGTCGCTTTCAAGGTCAAGTAGGAGCACATAGCGTGCGTTTCAGAACCAGATTTCACCCTAAGTCAAACATACAGGAGTTGGACATCAGCCGGGCTCTCGTAGGCAGTTTGACAGGACCTGGAAAGCCTACAAAAAGCAACAGGCAGTGAATTTCATGGGAATTGTTTTACAGCGAACGTCTCTTAGTCTACCCTGTGCCATTGTCGTCGTCGTCGTCGTCGTCGGTAGTAGTAGTAGTAGTAGTAGTAGTAGTAGTAGTAGTAGAGTGGTGGTGGTGGTGGTGGTGGTGGTGGTAATAGTAGTCACGCAGATCCCGTGACCTGAAAGCGGAGGGGATAAAGAAATAAAATAAAATGATGATGACGCTTTTATTCAAATAAATGAAACGAAATTAATATGATGATGGTGTTTATGAATTTAGGCACAAAATACCTAGAATCAATTCGTATTTTCATTAATTACAACAATTAGAGACTTACATTAGTTGTAATAAACCGAGGCAAGGCATCTGGGCGCGTAGGAGGATCGTGTAACAGGGAGCGCACACTTGGCAGGATTCCGGCTGCGCCGCCGCGTGAACACGTGACGCGAGGCGTTCGCTGAAACTCCATTGCCTGAGCCAGCAGTTCGAGTGATCTTGCTTTTGCCCGATAAAGTGTAAGCGCGCGTATTTCAATTCTAGAGGCAGATTCACGACACCGCGTGATCTCGCTAGCCAATCACACGCGCTTACAGCTTCGCCGTCTGACGGTTTTATTGGCGCGGAACTGGTTGATTTCTTTTTCAATAATAAATAAATACAGACGTTGCGAATAGAGATATGACTAGAGTAGAAATAGAAGCCCACTCAATAGACTTGCCGGACGCCAGATGTAAATAGAAAGACTGCCTCGGACTCCGCGCGCGTGGAGACGCTGCCTCAGTTGCTCTTAAGAGTGCAAAGTAAAGTCGTGCTGCAACACTCTGCAGTAATCTTTCGAATCCCAGGCCCGGCTGGTACGCAGCGGTAGTGCTCTGCCTCAGACTCAAGCAGCAAAGCATCATCGCCTGACAGGGGCTCAAACTTCTTTCAGGCCCGTGCCAGACAAAGAAAAAGGTGCTCATCGAGTCTTGAATTTTTGCCCCCGTGCCTGTCATTGAAAAGTCAGGCTGGTTTGGTTATTGGGTGAATACTCCGAAACACTCGTTCCCTTGTGCCGTTAGAGCCTGGCGAACTCAGATTGAATTCGCACGGCGTACCGAAGCGGAAAGCTCCGATCTGTCGGCATCGCTTTTCATTTTGGAGCTCCAAGGACTCAAGAGACCAACGATATCAACTTTGACGATATTGTTCGTAAACAATTTTTTTTCTTCAGCGTGGTAATAAGAAGCTCCCGATTTCTCTTACTGTCCAAATTTGTTCTCGCCAGTCGGCTTTATTGCGCGCTTCCAAGCATTGCGTTGGCGTTACTACTCATATTTAATTTTCTTTCTTTTACAGACCCCGTCCTTCAGTTTTCAGGAGGGGAACAAAGCCCACAGCTGTCGTTTCGTTGACGAGCAGGAGCAAAACTGATATTGAGGAGCGACTGGTCTCCGCAAAAGTTTTCGGGCCTGCCTTCTCCCTCATAACGTCACAACAAAAGTAAAAAACAAACAAACCGGCAAGCTCTAGGTCGGTAAAAGTATATATAATGAAGGATTTCGGAAAAGCCTTTGATATTTCGAAAAGATCGCTTCAGAGAGACCAACGATGTTTAATATGCGGTGAGGTTGAACACGATCTAAATATTATAACTAGAAATTTATCGTTGAAAGGAAAGTCGTCCTGTAATGGCCATACACGTAAGGAGTAATATCTCAACCAAAAAAGACTACCACGTATTAAAATGACAAATTCTTTCAATTCATTATAATGAGATACACAAAGAAATTTCGTTAATATTCCTAATATTCCTAATATTGATGTAGAAAGAATCCTAATATTGATGTAAAGTAGAAAGAAGAAATCGATGATCTTTAAAGGCCGGTATGATAAATCCTTATGCTCTTGGATGAGAGGGTGGATACCTCTTACACTTAAAGCTAAACAAAATGGCCCTAAAAGTGACACAACAACAACAGCAACAACAACAAAAGAAAGAAAAAAATTCAGCACATTCAGTACAACGGGCTCTAGAAACGACGCTCTTCCAGCTTTCGCTGTGACTGTGCTGCGGTTTCAGCGCAGGCCTGGCGTTTTCGTCAGCGTATTCCTACGGGGTCGAGCAACGCTTGAACATAGCTTGCTGACTCGCAGGAATGCAAATGTAATGTTTATTAGACTGCTGTTAAAGTGGAGCCAACACTGGAACCACAACTGACGTTGACCCGAAATGAGGCCTGTATCATAAGCCGAAATGCTTGAGGCTCGTGTATTTAAATTTAGGTACATGTTAAACAACACCAAATGGTCAAATTTGCCGCAGCCCTCCACTACGGCATCTCTCTTATAATATCGTCATTTTGGGACGTAAAACCCCAACAATTATTAATTATTATGACACAACCATGCAAATGCTCATGCGTGTATATAGGCTTCCAAAGCATCGCTTAGTGGCGCTGCTGCTCTTGACAGGCAGCGCCATCTCTGGCAGAAAATAGAAACTGGGAGCATGCAACGAGCGTTCTCCGTTCTCGACGACGCGCCGCCGCTCGATTCCGCGCACGTGCACAGCTCTCGCGGTACATTCGCGTCGCCTCACAATCTACCGCCTGCCGCGGGGCTTCAAAAAAATCTCCGAGCTGGACAGGCACTTCCGAAAAGCGAACTTGATAAAAGGAGAAAGGCTCGTCAATTATGTTTATGGTGAAGAGCAGACGATCTACGACAACGACGCCCGACTCAACGCGAAATGCATTTTCAAAGTCGCGATAACACCCTGTAGGACGTATACCTCGATGTACGACTCATTCTGTCACGTTGAAGATACGTAATGGTCCATATGAACTGCGAAGTGAAGCCGTGCACGCTATCGAAGTTGTGCGTTGTGGAGTATGAAAGATATGAATATTGTTTTGATATGGCATGCTTGCAGTAGCAGCCGTGTACTTTCGTGAACAAACGTTTGCGGCGTGCGAAAGAAAAAAGAAATTATACGGCCATGGTACTAGAAAAGCCTGAGAAAGTTAGAGTCAAGACCTCCGTGCCGCTGGAGCATAACCCGCCGATTTAGACGCGAGGGAGCTAGCTGAGCTTTAACCACTGCGAGGAAAGTTGAGCTGCTCGCCTCATTTTTTCGGCTCTCACGTCATGCTTGCACTCTCTTTTTACGATAATATGGACTTTACAGGCGTATAAAACCTACTGCACGAACGCGTCCGTTCCGGCGTGATAAAGCAGCCTTCCCGAAGCGTAAATTACAGGCGCCGGACTTTTGACAATGTGCCGAGTTCAGTTTAATTCAACCAACCGCGCAACGCTAACCACAGTATAACGCGTGTGAACGTTCGACGACGGGTAGGTCTAACGAACACGGGGAATCAAAACACAAAGTATTTTCAGCTACAACCGTAACTGGACTTTTACAATGCGAGAAGACAGCGAGTAATCATTACCGTAATCGTTGCGTGCATGCGCCGCGTTACGTACTGATACAGGTAGTCGAAACGAACGAAAGCGATGAACTGAGACGGCCAAAACAGAAGGCGAGACAGCGCTATCAACAAGGAAATACTTGATTCTCATTACTGCGGTGATCCTCGCTTGTCGTCTTTATTTCTTGTGCGACGTGCTGGAGAACCGATACAGTTTCACACGTGAATAGCGTGCCTTGGTGTTGTCTGCACTGTTGTGGCAGCCCACGACACAGCAATACTTCGGACCTCGCTTCCGCAGGGTCGCTTCTGTGAACGCGGAAATGCAGCTTTGCACAGCAAGCCTCTCGGTTCAGCGTACCAAGCTGCCGGCACGGCGCCCCAGTTCCCCGCACCGACTGAGGAACGCGCGGACGGCGCGGACGGCGCAGACGCGCGCGCGAGCGTGTTCCCGCTGCCGACAAACAGGCTGAGTCGGCCGCGCATGCCCCCAGTTGCACCAGAGCTTCTCTCCAGAGCCGCAGCGCGGCGCTGTCGTCGCGCCGCAAACTTGAGCTTGGGTTCCCTATAGGCGTTTGTATTTGGGCAGTCGAGCGGAAAGTTCTAGAGACCATGGATAGAGTGACCTAGAATAGGGGAGTGTCCAAAGCGCCGCGCGAATACATGGGAGGAGCGAGGGCCTTTTGCGGTGAACTTCCGCGCCGTGGCGCTGCCGTGCCGGGCCCGTGGGCTTCTCCCGCGGCGGAAGCCCGCCAAAGCGGCGAGCGTCTGCTACGCGCGTGATATTTTGGCCGCTATTAGCTAAAATTGCGGAAATTTGGGCAATAATGAATACTGCGTCACTGCGACATAATACTGCAGCGACTCATCACACAGAGAATGCGTTTGTTCGTTTGTGTGTTGTGAAACGGGGATTTTGTATATATCCTTTCAGCTGGTTTGTCACCGCATTGCTCCACACTTCCGCGGCTGTTTGAGGAACGCATCCTGCGCGCACTTCATCGTGAGAAAAGGCTCTTAACTTACTTTCGTGTGGAATGACGAACGTAAAGTTGCTGGAGGAGAAAATAAACTGGAGATAACAAAGAGTACGTAGCACATATGCACGTAGTAACTATAGCTCATGCATGCTAACGCGTTTGCACCCTTCATATCCTATCTTTTATTTCGTGCATTCGATTTGTTTTACAAGGCTGCCTCCAGCGCTCTGCTGTTTCAAGCCATTTCATGCGAAGCCGAATGTGTCAGTCGGCGTGGCCGCGGTATCAAAAGTAAAAAATTACTCGCGTAACTCGCGTCTCGTTCACTTGGTATACACGAAAATTGGCACGGAGGGGCACGAATGTACGTATGCCCAACACGACCGATATATCATGGCATCACTAACTTGACGTGCTTGCCATTTGTGTAACGACTAACAATAATAATATGGTGTGTGGCGCGCAAACCCGCTTTCTGTAGCCAGAAATAATTCTGACGATGTGTGGTCTCACGATTTCTTTCCGTCAGGATATAAAAAACGTGGTGGTCACCAATATCATTGCCAACATGTTAGACTTACATTTCGAGGAACTGACCGTATAGGTAAAATGTATGCGAAAAAATTACATGAAAAAAAAAACATGGTCCCTTTATGCATTCGCCTGAGATGACTCGAAAACGAAAACCATCTTTTTCGTCAGACGATGCATTAATCCTCCCTCGCCCCTCTCCGAAAGCTTTCTGCACATAACGTGGTTTCGGACTGCCGACAGGATCGAAGGCATTGCAAGCTTTCTGCACCTCACCTGCTTTTACATTGCCTCCGTGATCGGCTCCCGCTCACGGAGGCAATGCAAAGCGACCATGTCATGTGATGGCGTCATCATATGACGTCACGTTGAATGACGTCATAGTGACGTCACAAGTTCTGTCGACGTCATCGCGTGATGATTTTGTACATCACTTGTGTGATGTACAAAACATCGTGTATGCCTCGCCCGTGTTGGCTACGCGGGACGCCGACCGTCAATTTTCCTGTTTGATGAGGCATCTAAGGCTTTAGCCCCAAAGAAAAGACAAACCAAAGAAAATGAAACGGTACAGTGCAACATCGTGTATGCCTCACTTTATATGTTACGAGCGATCGCCCGAAAACAAACGTGATTCTCAGTTCAGAGCAGCTGATTGCACGCGTCTGCGCGCGGGACAAAAGAGGCCTGCTTTACCCGTCTGGTCATTTCTTTATATTTATTCAAGAGATGAGCAGACTCGCTATTGAAGTACTCCGGAGCTGCAGCACGAAACTGTGGTGGACGCTCTATTGAGGTCATCAGGAAAAGGCGGGAAATTGCGGTCAGGTGCCCTGTTGGCGCGCACTCAACTACCGCGGAAACAATTGTATTTTATGTAACTACTCGTCCACATCCTAAAAAGACAGGCGTGCAAACACGGACACAAAAAAGAAGTCAGGACACCACAAACGCCGACTAACAACTGAATACTTACCAACTAGCTCAGCTCTCTGTTATTCTAATCGTCTACATCTTTTTGTAAAGTCTCTGAACCGGGCGAACGCTAACCTCCGAGAACCGTGAAAACATCTGAAGTTGAGAATGAGTTGTTTGAAACTGTTTTCATTTCGTATGTTGACGGCTTGAAGCAATGCACGCATCTCGCGCGAACGTTTCATACTGACGTTCAGCGATCCAATGCAACATGCGATAATATATATACATGTTGCATTTTTTCAGGCAAGGTACATTAGGGATCTCTGCATTCGAGCAATTTTCTGAAGTGATTGAGATATTACACTAGCTTCTACGATATCTGGATATTCGTAAAGCATTTTCTACATTACGCCTTTTATGCAAAAACTTTGGAATATGGTTAGTTTACCTGGCATTGCTTTTCTTTCAAATGTTTGCGCACGGTGAGCCTTGTTGTACGCTACCTCAGAAGCAAAAATAAGCCAACACCATTGCGCTCGTATGGCCGTCTCTACTCTTCTTCTTTTTTTTTTTCACTTGCGTCTTCCCGGTGTGCTCCGTCCATAATAAAGAGCTAGTGGAGGCTAATGAATTGTCGAATAAAGCGGTGTGAAGTATGGCTAGCAAACCAGTGGCGACCATGAGTAAAAAGCTCGTAGTGTGAAGCGGTCACTGCGCGCAAGTATTTCAGCTGACTGCGCGTGCAATTTACTTTTTTTATTACTCTCAATTCGTGCATGCGTGATGCTATTGGCCGATTACTCGTGCGAATAAGGTTTTTTTTTTCGTTCTTCGCTTGTGCGTGTCCGTTTTGCGCGTTTTTACGCACGCACCAACGTTCTTGAACTTTGTGACCGGAACTAGGCCACGCTGATGCCGCTTGACACATGATTTTTTGCATCCTGTTGTTGCCCCAGCACTAACACAATGCTTAAAGATGGATAAGCTCCCCGCCCGCGTTGTAAAGTTGTAGGCTCAGCCGTGCGCGACGGCGCAGAAGACACAGCGCGCGAGAGCCCGCTCCGCAAGCGCCGACGCGGAAGCCACGGGTCCTGCCAGAGCGCGCGCCCGCGGGTTCACGGCTGGGCCACGGAGGCGTTTTGATTTCCAGTCGAGCACTCTAGAGACCATGGAGGCGCGTGGCAAACTGCAATCGCTGCTCGTGCTGACGGTCTGGCGGCAAACTTCGAGAGTGCGTACTGCGCACGCGCGTCTTTTCCTGACTTCCAGTCTGCTCATTCAGTCGCTTCATGCGCGTACGCAACAGAAAGGGGGACGAAGCACAAAGGTGTAACTTCTGCAGTCGCTGTGGGCGCTTCCGAGGGACCATGTCGTGACGAAAATAACTCGTTCGCACAACTGAGATGTTTTCATGACGATAAAATCGCTCCGCGCTTCCACATCGACTGCAGAACTCGCACCTTGCGTCCTCTCCTGCCTTTCCATACGCGCGCGGTTAAGTGAGCCAGCGAGGATACTGCCTGGTAGAAAATGAAGAGCACGGTCTACACACTCGCGAAGTTAACCTTGAAGCTGTCATACAGCGCAGCGATGGCCCAGGTCTTCACAAAATTTTGCACCGACCTTTATTTTCGTCACACTGAGGATGTTCGCGCGCCCTTTGTTTCTTCACTGCACGATTCAACAGAGAACAGAAAGTCACATGGTGCCTTATGTATTTTGTTTTGTTTTGTGGCTGTCACGGATCTCCGGATAACAGCCGGACAGAAGGAACAGAGGAGGCGAGAGCGTTAGACACACCTATTTTAATTACACACAAAAAGAAGAAAAACACACGTAGTTATCCAAACCCACTGCAAACATTAAAAAGGAACACACAAAGAATAAACTAGCGCTAAACACAGTTATCGCTCAAAGAACAATTGAGTGAGATAATCAAACAACTAAAATTACGAGGCGTTCATCGCTTACGCCACTCACGGCGTTCTGTCCCGTTGGAAGAGTTGAGGCGTTGCGGGGGGCGCAAGCGTTGAAGTAGGCGTCCCAGTCGATGTCCTAGGCTTTAACCGTGGCCGAATGCGGACTGGCGTTGTAGACGAGGGTGGGCAGTACCGGGTTCAGTGACCTGGGCGTCGCAGGTCCTGGAGATGGCCAGCGTCTCCCGGGAGGAGAATCTGCCTCAGTCGAAGCCTACGGAGCGGTGTCGGTGCGCTCGGTGCACAAGACGATGGCGCGTCCTGGGCGTTGCTGGTAGTCCCAGGTCCGTGGACGTGTCCTCGAACAGGCAGTGGCTACGGTGCGATGCCGTAGCACGAGGAAGAGCCGGAGCGCCCGGAACACAGGCCGGCGACGCTCGTCCCCAGCTTTCCAAGCTCACGCGCTGCCGTTCGAACACTCCGGGCCCCCTATGGCCAGGTCACCTTAGTTTTTGTTTTGTCCTACTTCGTTTTCATCTTCTCCCATCCTCTTGGTTTTACGTCACGCTACCCTTGGGATCTTCCTCTTCTTTTCCCGCGTCTTTGCTGTCACCTCTTACATGTGACAGTGGCGCAGGGGAAACTGCCATTTGTCCAAGACGAATGGAAGGCGAAAGCCATCTTCTTTTTCTTATCCGCCGTTTATTTGGCAACTCCCCCCCCCCCTTCTTTTATGCTCCTGCGAAAGCCTTCTGCACCCAACGTGGTTTTGCGCTGCCTCCGGGATCACAGGTATCGGAAGCATTCTGCAGCTCACGTAGTCTGGCAGTGCCTCCAAGATCGGCCCACCTTGGACCGAACGACGCTGTCATCGCATGTTGTAATCATGTGACGACAGGTTATGTGACGTTATGGTGAGGTCAGAAATTTGGGCGACCTGTGACGATGATGACTTTTTGCACCGCTCGTGTTCACGCCGAGAGGTCCCTTCTCGCGTTCGATGAGGCATGTATGGCGTCCTGTTTAAGTTCACCAGCATGCCTGCATACTCACAATACACACAGGACTGCGTATATGAGTCGATTCGGCGCACGAATGGTGTTTCGTGAGTCAGGTATTCGTTCGATACAGCACTAGCACCATGTAAATGCAGCATACGTGGTCACCAAAGTTCGCGAGGGTTCACCTAGGAAACTTGGAAAGTGTGAAAGCAAGCAGCTCTGTGCGTCTAGTTTCTTCCACGTCTTGCGCACGACGATCGCGCTTACGATATGCGATTCCTATGCGGCGGTTCAGACGGAATATCCGTGTGAATAGGGCTTACACAGCGCCGCCACTCTTTGAATGGAGAGTCTGTTCGACAGCTGTTTCGACAAGATCAAAGGAACGGGAGCGTAGGCTTTCTTTCATGCACATTGTTAATGTAGGCAAAAGTCAAAATGGACGAGAAACAGAGCGCTATTACTTTAACACATGCCGCTGTTCAGGGCACTTCCGTGCGTACGAATTGATCGACGTCATCCGAGTTGGCTCAAAGCAATCCTCCCGTGGGAGTATCTATCTATCTATCTATCTATCTATCTATCTATCTATCTATCTATCTATCTATCTATCTATCTATCTATCTATCTATCTATCTATCTATCTATCTATCTATCTATCTATCTATCTATCTATCTATCTATCTATCTATCTATCTATCTATCTATCTATCTATCTATCTATCTATGTATGTATGTATGTATGTATGTATGTATGTATGTATGTATGTATGTATGTATGTATGTATGTATGTATGTATGTATGTATGTATGTATGTATGTATGTATGTATGTATGTATGTATGTATGTACGCACGCACGCACGCACGCATGCAGTCGCCTACGTCTGGCGCTCTCGCGGTCGCCTTCTTAACTTGGTACATACCAAAATCAGCGTGAGAGGATATGAGTGCATGACGAACATGACTGACACGTCATGACATGAATAACATGACTGGCCTGTCCCGTACGTCATAAAACCCTGTCCCACAGAGTCACGTTCAGCGCATACCTGCATACTATGGCCCATGGTACGTATGTGTCTATGCGGCTCAGGTGATTGACAGCCTGTATAAACCAAGCGCAGCGAAAATAGACCTCGAAAACTTTGTAAGACAATTAGCGTGCATTAACCAAGAGAAAGACATACCATTTCTTACAGTTGACGATTCTGTTGTAGCACACGAAGGTTTACATATGTACAGAACCCACCGATTGAAATGCGACATCGTTTTATTATTATTATTATTATTATTATTATTATTATTATTATTATTATTATTATTATTATTATTATTATTATTATTATTATTATTATTATTATTATTATTATTATTATTATAACGACTGCTATGAGCAATTGCTCGTGATAACCGTGTCATGTAGCTACAAATATGGCCGCTAAAGGTAATGCTGCCTGTGATGTAAGTGTTCGAGTCTAAATTACGCGGATATGACACTAACTGCAGACGCTTGAAACCAAAGCAAATTACTTAGCCCTATATTTTCACGTTTCAATCCCTGAGTACTGTACTTGTATGACGCAACAGTCTATACTCCGGCGTTCCTCGTTCACGCACAAGTATTCCAACCAACGCTGCTTACACATCGTTTCGATAAAAGTGATGTAACGGGAGTGCCAGCGTTACGTCCGACAATGAGCTACCCTTCTGAGCGCCAGTGTGGTACCGGCGTCGAACCTGCGTAGTGAGCCCACGATACGCGGACAACATCTCAAATTTCACAAAGAGCTTGATACACCTCGTAAGACATATCTCAAAGCGCGACATAAGAAGCTCCCCGCTGACTGCTTCGCATGAAATCGATTCTCAAAATTCATACTACTGAAACGGCACCACAAGGGAAGGACGAATGCGCACGAAACACAAGCGCGATTCTCAAAATGCAGGGGATCTGCTGAAATTGGTTTTGGAATATGTGGATCACTTAGATCAGAATAGAAAATCAAAGCTTAAGCAATCGTACTACTTTGTTGGGAGCCTGCTTCGTGTGTGGAACAAAAGAATCGGCAATATTGAGTGATGTTCGCTTTGAAGTGTAGTGTGCGTGAGATGTTCTAACTGGGCCTGCGTATGGTGAGGGGTAAAAATGAATATCATATGCTCCTTGCAAACCTCATTTCAAAGAATACGCGTGGGTTCCATAAAATCTCTGAAACTTCGGAGGAATTTCTTCTGCGCAAGCTGCAATTTTTTTTTTGCATGAGCGCCTCTGGGGTGGACTGACGCCGAACTATTCCGCATTCTGTATTCCTCACAAGCTCTCTGTGATTGGCAAAATCTTCTGGACCATGCCCACAGCGCATGTGCGTAAAGTGATGCAACAAAATTCACAAGAAACGCCCCGTCGCCTTACCGTATTGGCAGGATTAGGCGGAACGTTACACATGGCATGACAAGAACTTTATTTCGGAAATAAATTCTTATAATGTTGTGTCTTCGTCGCCGTTAGTCTTTTGCCAGTAGTCAGAAAATTTCAGGTGGCACTAAAATTGCCTGCCTGTCACGCATTGTCCCAAAACCGCGAAATTTGACGTCGTCTTTGATAATGTACCTCGAGGCATCGAAAGACGACGACGAAGTAGCGTCGAAACATAGACTTTTTTAATTCCTCCATGCGTCGAAAGCGCGAAAGCACCCGCACCTGAGCGTGGCATCCGAGACTAGCTCCGGCCGCGCGTGCTGCAGGAGCTGATCGCGGAGGCCACGACCGGAGTAGGATGATTGGGCGCCTTTGAAGATGCCTCCCTGCACGTGCCCACGTGGCGCGAGTAAAAGAAAAAAAAGAACAGGCAACGTTCGCTAGGCAGACGGAACGAGAACCCTGCATTAAACGTATGAAGTTCACAGCAATAGCATTCAGGCCGCATGCCGGAGAATCGTCGTCTATATAGCTTAGAATAACCACAGATCGTTCAAAATAATGAGAATGTCTGGCACATGATTTCCTACCATATGTTCCACGAAGTGCAATACCTAGTTGGGGAGTCAGTACATCTGCATCTTTACACATAGCGCCAAGAAAGTAACCAGACACTGGAAGAAGAAACGATGAAACACCAGAGCTGAACTCACGACTAAAGGTTTGTTCACGCAAAACCAAACATATATTAAAAAAAATTGCACGTACGTACTTTATTGGACCTAGCCCTTCATTAACCAATCCGCAAAAACTACACGACACACGACACATAGGAAAAGGTACAGGTGACTAAGGATTACACACGTCAGCGCCTGCGTTTCGTCGTTTCTTCTTTAAGTGTTCGTTTTATTTCTTCGCACTGTGTTTAAAGATTCTATGTTCCATGAGCCGATAAACTATAAAAACAGACACGTGAGAGAGGAAAGGCTGGGATGTTAACCAGTCAAGAAAAACTGGTGTGCTAATCTACACTGGGGAAAGGGATGAAGGACTTTGAAAGTCAGAGATAGATAGAAAGAGAGAGAGAAAGATGCAGAGGGAGAGCACACACGCACAAGGTCACACTCCTCAGAGTCGCAACATCTATATTGGTCTGTAACCGCCTGTGCAAGTCTTGACTTCAAGATTTTCAGCAATGAACAGAAAAAAAAGAAAGTGTGGAAAATTTTTTTGGAGTTCTTCTATACGTTACGTTAGTTGTCGTCACCGAACAATGAGCGATACACGAGACTCGTAATTTGCGATTCTTCCTAATAATTAGGCCTGATTAGGGCAGTCATTTCTTGGGCGTCACGGTCAATCTAGACACATAATTACGGGTCGAGAAACGGCGTCAAAAAACTGACTGCAGCTCTCGTAGAGACGTGCGATCTACGCTTGAGGTGAAAGCAGTTCCCAAGGGCACCTAAGTGACAATCAGTGTCATTTGTCGCCAGAGCGCTTATGGAAAGCTTCTTTCATCGATCGGGTCTACATAGCGACGCTTTCAACGAGAGGCAGTCTGGAATTCTTTGGATTCGCACAATGGGACTAGTTTTCTGCGGATGAATTTCTCCTAGTGATATATGTCGTCAGAAAGCAATGTGTTGCGAACTTTTGTACATTTTTTCTCTAGATAACCGTCGTTATTTCACGTTCGACCATCGTCGATTCATCCGACCATCCATCCATCCGCCCGTCCGTCATCTTAGCCTTACCTTCCAAAAAATTGTGTCCTGTCATCGTCATCAATGAGCCATTGTTAAGTGTTATAGTGTCATGCTGCCGCCTTTACGAAGAAGTAGTCAAGTCAACGTCGGGGCATCGTTGCCCCATTTCTCTATCGTCAGAAATATTGTAGCAGCGCGCGCACGCACACACACACACACACACACACACACACACACACACACACACACACACACACACACACACACACACACACACACACACACACACACACACACACACACACACACACACACACACACACAACCACACACACACACACACACACACACACACACACACACACACACACACACACACACACACACACACACACACACACACACACACACACACACACACCACACACACACACACACACACACACACACACACACACACACACACACACACACACACACACACACACACACACACACACACACACACACACACACACACACACACACACCACACACACACACACACACACACACACACACACACACACACACACACACACACACACACACACACACACACACACACACACACACACACACACACACACCACACACACACACACACACACACACACACACACACACACACACACACACACACACACACACACACACACACACACACACACACACACACACACACACACACACACACACACACACACACACACACAGAGAGAGAGAGAGATCAGATTTCGCCTATTTCGTTGGTGGCACGAAACAAGACCGACGTTTTCAATAAAAGAAGCTGCTCGAAATTTGTCGACGCGCCTTGTTGCCGCCCTCAACAATCGAAACAATAATGGTTTCTTTCTTTTACAGCGAAAGCTGTTATGAGATCACAACAAGGACCGTTTTTGGCGCCGTAGTTGTCTGCCGCCGCTGCCGCCGGTGTCCGTAACCACTATCGCTCGAAATAATAAAAAAACGCAATAAGAAAAAATTTCCAGAATGGAACGAGGTTCGAGCCTGGGCCCTCTGCGTGGGAGTCCAGTATCCTACCTCAGAGCCATGCCTGTGCTTGAAACTGCTTTGCAAGAAGACCCTATACGGACTTCATGTCGGGAAGGAACCACATTAACATATGTAATGTAGCGTTGTAGAAGAGTAAAATAACAACCAAGTGTAACACAACGCGAATTCTATAACCAGGCCTCACACAATGCCAAGTGCGCAACGAGTGAGTTGTTGAATGCTTCCAACCCATTACAAAGGGCTCTGCCATAATTCTTCATCATCTTCAGCCACAGCATCAACAAAGTGCACATAATACCTTACAGGTGTTTAGCAGGTACCACGGTTCTGCGCAGAATTACGAAAAATTGCGTAGTGTCTGCTTCCTTACTTCACAAAAATTATGATTTATAGCGTAGAGGGTTCCTTGCATGTGCACTTCTGTTGGTTACCAAGGAAGCCCATAAGGCTCCCTTGATCGATTTCCTCAGGGTCTCAATAAAGTAATTCCTCTCTCTCTATCTCTTTCTCACGTTACCGTATGTTATAAAGCGTGATGGGAGAGTGAAATAACGACCGGGCATCACACAGTGCGAATTACGCAACTACTTGGTCATTTAAAGCTTACAACCCATTACAAAAGGCTCAGTCATAATTCTTCATCATCATCAGCCGTCGCATCAAGAAACTGCACATAATGCCTTACAGATGGTACCTCGCTTCTCCGCAGAATGACGAGTAATGTCGTGGTGGGTGCCTCCAGCTTCACAAAAACTATGATTTGTGGCGTAGTGGGTACGTTGCTAGTGTAGTTGTATTAGTAGCCACAAGAGAGTTTATGACGGGCTCTAGAAATGCCGCTCTTCGAGCTTTCGCTGTGACTGCTGCGCTTTCCGCGCAGGCCTGGCGTTTCCTTTTTGTTTCACTTTTAAGATAACGCCAACAAAAAATTAAAGCATAACCAATTTTAACGCATCCATGGATATACGGTGCTTACCAAATCTAAATGATGGTCCAGGAAAATCCTTAGGATTAATGCACACAGCACTAAACTATCAAAAAAGAATTCAGTTTCGTGAGCGCACGTCCTACATCGGGACGAAATGCGCATGCAGACTCACTGCCGAAAAGAACAAGGGCCCAACGATGCTCTAGATCCTGTCAACACGTCTTTCGGCTGTGATATCGATTTGTCGGGACATGAGTAGCCGAATGCTAACAGATCGACTGAATAGCAAGCGAGGGTTCAAGGCTATCTTCTTTATTTTGATTAACAGGAGAATTGAGCTTGTTGGAGCAATTTTTCGTTATGAGGATGAATTTATACTCGCGTTCAATTTGCTTGCATTCGCAAAGCAGGAGACGTGTTCCAGAATGCAAAGGAAAGAAAGAAAGAAACAAAGAAAGAAAAAAGGAAGAAAGAAAGAAAGAAAGAAAGAAAGAAAGAAAGAACGAAAGAAAGAAAGAAAGAAAGAAGTAATGAAAGAAGGAAAGGGAGAGATTAAGAACAACAGCGTCCGTTTGACTACACCCAGGCTTCGAAGAACCTGTTTGTTATGTAATGTTATTTACCATTGGCGTGCGTGCTTTTCCTGATGGTGTGCTTGACAGCACTCTTGATCCGCAATCGCTTTTACGCAGTAGGCTTTTATGACCTCTTCGTAAACGTATGTGACGTCGTTGTGTTATATGACTACACGGCTGCGAGGGTCAAACATCCGCAGCTGTGACTAATGTACTGTGTAATTAACGCTAGCTTCGTTAACTGTGACCAGTTTTAGCATGCGTTCAAAACGAGAGCATAAATTATTTAGAGTTACTGTGTATGGCGCTTTTGACTCCCTAAAGGAAGTATGCAACGCAACTCTTAAAATGATGAGAAACTAGCGCCCCGCCGCAGTGGAGCACCGTAAGATTACGCCCGCTCAAGCATCGGTGACTTACAAGGGCGCACTTTTTGCATCGGGACCCCGCGTGCGGGAAGTGATAAAACGGCGTGGTTGCATGCTGTGATATCAGATAGGGTGTGACGCACCAGGCACGTTTTGCTGCACAAATTTCTGCCTACGATGAAACGACACGTGGCACACCGGCCTGCCAAGCAATCACTACGCTGTCAAGAATGTGGCCCCTCAGAAAAAAAAAGAAAAAAAAAGGTCACTCGGTCTCTTATGCATTTTCCCAAGACGACTCGAAGGCGAAAGCAGTGTTCTTTTTCTTCTCAGTCGATTGTATTGTTCGATAAACTTGAGCGGTGATTTCACAGCTCTGGCTGCGTAACTCGGCGTGTTCCATAGGTAGGCCAAGCACTTTCTTGACGTCTTCGTAAAGGGTACAACGTTCTAGTCATAGTTTAAAGGCTACAACAGAGGGTCTCTGAAGCACTGAGAGCGTTTTTGTGGTATATGGTCATCGCTGCGTTAATTATAGGGGTACACTTTATTTTCGAAAAGTAAACTACAACTGACGGGCAGTTTATCGCATTTTCGATAGAGGCAAGAATGCTTGAGGTCCGTGTACATAGAATTAGGTGCACGTGAAAGAACCCTAGGTGGCCGAAATTTCCGGACCCTCCACTACGGCATCACTCATGATCATATTGTGGTTTTGGGACGTTAAACCCTAACAATTATTATTATTAAGCCGAGCATTCTCGTCTGTCTGGCGAAAGGTTCGGAAGGGCGAGGAGGTTGAGACGGTAAGGCTCTGCCTTTCAGCAAGAGGAACAAATCACGACGGCACGTGACTATCTTTTTTTTTAATACGCAGCAAACAGCGCACTTGCTGCGCGCTCAGACGGTGGAACTGTGGTGCGAAGCGGAGGCTCTTTCTTTTTCTGTGTGTGACTGTGCTTGGACGTTACTTCGCAATCTTTCAGCGGTCAACCTCCAAGTGCCCTACGGCGAAAGGTAAGCTACATATACTGTGCTTTAAAATGAACTTAGCTGACCGTTCGCGCGAAAACGCGCATTCTTTGCGAAGCTGTTTGTTGAAGTGTTAGAGCCCTGTATTGCATTTTCTTTCGAGCCAGCGTTGATGACGACGTCGAACAAGTAATTCAGTAGTGTGGCTAGGGACCAGTGTGTTTAAGACGACTGTCAATGTATGTGTTATCGCGACTAAGCTGCGTCTTGATAGGGGGACAGCACATAAAAGCGAGAACAAGGCAATAAATAAATGTTGGGTTTTACTTCCCAAAACCACGATATGATTATGAGGGACGCCGAAGCGGGGGGAGGGACTTCGGCGGGCCTTTATCGATATGCTAGAGGCCCTTGTGCTTAGACTTAGGTGCACGTTAAACAACCCCATGTGGTTGAAATTTCCGAAGCCCTCCACTACGGCGTCACTCATATTCATATCGTCGTTTTGGGACGTGAAACCCCAACAGTTACTGTCTCAAAAGCTGGCATATACGACTTGGGAGTGAGTAGGGTTTTCAGTATAGCCTTAGCCATTTTTCTCGCAATCCGCCATCCCAACTTCTGAGTTTAGTCTGAACACCCGCTCACGCAGGCCTCATCGGCAATGAAACGTGCCGCCACGCAAGTGCTCGAGCTTTCACGAACTGAGCGCAGTCTAGGTTAGGGGACGGCTAAGATGCCAGTAATACCCCGCCAGCATTCGCCTCCGAAGACAGATTACTTACACACCACAACACTTGCGGGCATTGCCGCCTAAGTCGCCGAGCCCTTCCGCCTCTAATGCGTCAAACGCCACGCCACGGCGTCAACTACAGACCCGGACTTTTCTCTCCCCTGCCAAGCGTCACGATATTCACCCGGAAATATACCCCAACTCAGCCTGAAAGTTTTTGCTACTAGCAGAGCGTAACTAAACCAGATTATGAGACAACCTGAAGAACCACTCCGCTCCCTCTAACCTTTGTAGAGTTTTCATAGTCGTGGGGCTGTGGGAAGCTGCCATGCGCAGTTACAACCCCGAAATTCAAGAGGCTATCCTGAGGTGGGCTGAGGTAGTAGAGGCGGCCTACAGCGATCATGATAGTCTCCCTCACTTTCTCCTCGCAGTCCTTCTTCCTTTTAAGATGGGATAAACAAAGTTTTCTCCCTAACTCATGTGATTAGGTGACTGCGTCACTCGCGCTTAAAAAACTGCTTCAACGTTCCTCATCTTTTCTTCCTAAACAGGTCGCTGCATACAGCCAAACGCTGGACCGTCATGTCATGTACGCTTTTCTTTGTTTGCAGGTGTCGTGTCTTTTCACGGCTTCCAAATTTTGTCACAAATGGCAGGCAAAAATAATTAATTTTTCCGACAAATTATTTTTTGCTACTTTCCGCCTCTTCCATACATGTGCTCTGAGAGCCGCGTCAAAATAATGTGACTCCTCGACATTCTTCGACAGCAGCCGACGTTGTGGCGACATGTTCATCTGAATAATTAATTAACTTCTTGCTTTTTTTCTTGTTTTGTTTTATCAGTGAGAACAGTGACAACGTTCTTGCTTTGTTGTCTCAGTGACATGCGTGTTAAACTAGCAGACCTTAACTTCTACGCGGCATTATAACCTTTTCAGTACCTGTACTAGCTACGAAGCCATGTGAAAATGGTAAGCAAGGTGAGTCGGGAGTCGTGACGTTTCTCAGTATGCCTAAGGGCTGTGTCGTCATCAACGAGTGCCCCGATGATTTGCTTGTTGATTTGTTATCTCCACTCCGTGGATGCTTTGCTGTCACCCATAAAACGAACGCTTAATCCACAGGCTGCCGTCTACTTGAGCACGGACTTTCCGGAGTTAGAATTCTCGCTAGCACCGTTATCCAAGAGTAGAAAAGTCTGTCTGTAACATGCCGGCCCTTCCTATAGTATAAGCGCGTGTTCCGCATTTGCGTTCCTGATAGTCATTATCGTATGCGCAAGCGACTTCCTTATTCGTCGTCATCCCGGATAGCATGTGTGTTAACCATACAGGGTTGTCAGACTTGTTGAGCGACATTTCCCCGTTTACTTAAAGAATACGCTGCGCAAGAAACTCTAGGGCCAGAAGGAAATACGGCAGACGGAGCAGACGGGTGTAACAGATGCACCTGTCTGTTGCGCCTGTTGTGTGTACGCTACACCAGTTCACCCACATTCAACCCCTTTTATTTATTATCCGCAATAAACGAGGTCTAATTTAGTAACGCCCGTCAAAGTACTGCCTACTTAACTCAGCATACGCTTCATTGCGAATCAGCGCAAATGCTTAATTTTTCGGCAGTCTGCTTGCCTACATTCTTAATACTTATAATAACAAAACGTAGCAAGTGTGACGCAGAAACCTGTCATACATAGCGTCTTCCTGGGGCTTTGTATGAGGAGAGCGCATGAGAATTGGCTGGGGAAATTGACAGCGATTGACAACGCCGAAGACCGTCTTCTATGGCACACAAAATTTTGCTTAATCATCGACGAGTTCATGTTCGCTAGCTCAAAAGAGGACACAATTGTTAGAGGGGACAAACGGTGGCAGCGCCCTCTTATATTTGTGTCCTTTTTTTTTCTCAAGCGATCACGAATCTTAACAGAAACAAACTAGCCCATTTTATTTCCTTTACTCATGTACGAATGTTGGAAAATCACGAAAATGCAGTATTCTACACTGCATTCGTCTTCACAAGTTCTGTAGAAATAATTATGACTTCAGCAGTGCTGAATATAGGAGACTTAAAGGGACACTAAAGAGCCGAACGATTTTTCTCGTATTAGTAAACTACTCTTCCACGATACCAAAAACACCACGCTTGTTGCGAGAAGACGCTTAGTATGCGAGAAATCGCGCAAAAATAAAATGTGGGTGGCGACACCACCTTGAAGTTTCCGCACCATTCGCAATGACGTCACATATTTTGACGGCGCCTACTAGGGCCTACGTAGTTCCCAAACGGTAAAAATGAAGTACACTGTCCTCTGATGGGGCCATGTAGTTAACATGCCAAGTTTGAGGAAATTTTGTTGAGCCAATGGATACAAAATACGATAAATACACTTTGAAATCCGTGACGTCACACGTGGAGATTATGGCGCGGAATTTAGAAGTGAAACTTTGAACTTCATTTTCTCCTTTATTAATACACCTATGATGGTGAAATTAAGGACATTATAACTCTCAGAGTACAATTTACCAATCTAAACTGATTCATTGTTTCTATTTAGTATCCCTTTAAATATACTGTAAGAATGGCGTGAGAAAAAAGGAGTCGAAACTCACTCACTCACTCACTCACTCACTCACTCACTCACTCACTCACTCACTCACTCACTCACTCACTCACTCACTCACTCACTCACTCACTCACTCACTCACTCACTCACTCACTCACTCACTCACTCGCACGCTATCTTTTATTGCGGAGCTCCCTTTTCTCCCTATTTATACAAATCGCCGATACATTGTCTTTTCCAATTTATTACGTCACACGGAATAGCCTGTCTTGGGCGCCGGAAATATTTGACGATGAAACATTCGTTCCTCTTTTTGTCTGTGTCGTTAAAATAGAATGAATGCTGGAAAATCGCAAGCAAATATAATACATCAAATTTTGTCCCACAATTAGGCAGGACGTATTGGTGGTTATGGTAGAAAACGTCAACGCCACAAGGACAGGTTCTAAGTAATACTAAACAAGGGGTAAAATTAAACTGAACCAGCACAACGTAACGTAACATAGATTGACAGAAAGTTGAGCTAGTTACTACGATTCATTATAAACGAAGGCAGCCGTGCAGGCATGGACACAAGAGAAGAGTGTTGTCTTGATCTCTTGTGTCCGCGTCTGTGCGTCTATCTTCTTTATGATGTATACCGTAATAGTTCTTAGCAGTTTGGTAAACGGGGAGGTTATTAAGGCGACAGCCATAGATGCCTCATCAAACGCGAAAATTGACCGTTGGCGTTGGCGTCAACACAAGTGATGCAAAAATCATCGTCACTCGATGACGTCATCATATGACGTCACCAGGACGTCATATGGTGACTCTTTTTGCTTCTCGCTTGCTTCCTCTCTTTTTCTATTTTCATAGGTGGTTTTGCCTGCGTTACGCCAAGAGACGACAGCATACGACAGCCCGGGCCCCTGAAGTGCCCCGCCATTAATATCATCATCAAAGCGCTCGAAAAACAAGAGGAAGAAGACTTCTCGTTGGCGCGAGCGCGCGCGGTCAATATGCTACAGATGGCCGTGATATATGAGGTTTTTCCTGCGTTACGCTAATTGGTGACAGCATACGACAGCCCGGGCCCCTAAAGTGCTCCGCACTTCAAAATTCACAGTTTCGCCACATGGGTGAAGCATTGAATGCGGTAACAACATATTCGAATGTTACACGAAGTAAGGCTAGCAGCTAGCTCCTTTGAGATCCAATCTCGCGCAACCCTACAAAACGCTGGCGTGAAGAAATACGGACGCTTCAGGAAGCAAAGCGATTTTCGTGCTGTCTGTCGTTTAGACGTGACGTAAGGGTTGGACAACCCAGCACAATGCATACAATGGTAGGAGCCGCGGGGTGCAGTTGCTGCCCGAGCGACGCACCCCCACCCCCCCTTCCCTGCCCCCACCGGCGCCCATTCATGATCCTTCGCCTGACGTTGCCGGCCGTCCCGTTTTATCTCTGCTCGAGTCGCGCCCGTCTGCAGCTTTCGTTCGCACATAGAACACACGACGTGCGAGGATTAGTCGGTTGTTATCGATTTCGTCTTTGTACGGAACATGACGGCGACGGTAAAAGTCTACCTCAAGAGTGCATATAATTGCTATCGCAATATATATCAATAATAGCAAGGAAATGAATACTCACAGAGTGCCTTACGCATCCGGCTCAGTCGATTCCAAGGCGAAAGTCATCATCTTCTTCTTCTTTTAAGTCGATGTATTGAAACTCCGGCGCTCCACTCCAAAAGCTTTCTGCAACTAACGTGGTTTTCCAATCCCTCCAGGATCGGAGGCATTTTAGGCTTTCTGCACGTCACTTTGCTTTGCACTGCCTCCGGGATCGGCCCACCGTTGGCTAAGCAGTGATGTCATGTGATTACACCACCATGTAACGGCCCAAATTTTGGCTATCAGTGACGTCACGATGACTACATATGGTGACGTCAACACGTGATGATGTTTTTTGCACCACTCATGTTGACGCCGCCTACACCGGACGCTGGTCAATTTTCGCGTTTGATGAGGCATGTAAGGATGTCGCCTTAAAAAAGAAAAGAAAAAGAGAGAGAATCAAGAACGTGTCAGGTTTGATCCGAAACACCGATGTCTACGTCTTTGACCAAGCATTACTGATCAGTAATCGAATTGTTGTTTCGTAAGAAATGCACAGCGGAGAAAACAAACCAAGAGGTTGGGTGCATCAAGACAGATAGGCAATGGGAGTGAGGCAAACAACGAAGTCTTGTACGTAAGCAAAAGGCAGAGGGAACTATAGTTCCCTATATCTTTTATTTGCGTCGAAGACTTCGTATACACGCTTACGTCAACTTGTTCATTATTTTTCCCCGGATGTGACGTTGTTACGAGCTGGGTCGTTGTCCGACGCGGACTCGTGGGGTAGCGTGGAGCTGAGCGGCGACAGTCGTACCGCAGGCCCAGGGACGTCCGGAACAGCAGGAAGCCGAGGCAGAGAGACCGGCGTTGAGGAAACTTAACAGAAGTTTATTTACAACATCATAGAGGACAGGATCGTCAGAGCGACATCTAGTCCGACCGATCCGTCCAGAGCAGACGCTCTGCTGCTCCTTAAATACGCTTCAATACAAAGACAGGGAAACTCCTTATGCGGCAAACGTCCAATCACAAACGTGCATGCCTTTGGAGCTGCACAACTATAGCTCCTTATGCGGCAAATGTCCAATCACAAACGTGCATGCCTTTGGAGCTGCATAACTATAGCTCCTTATGCGGCAAATGTCCAATCAGTTCGAAAGGGGGGGGGAGACAATGCCACCTCGGGGAACTGGTAATCCTTTTACGAACAAAGGCACCAGCCTTAGCCAAAAGCACACTCGATGCAAATACGCGACCCACGGAGGGGTCCCGCGTGTAGCAGCCAGCTCCCCACCGAAGCGCTCAGTTCAGGGAAAGACAGCAGGTGTAGGTGTCTAATCCGTTCTCCGAACTGGGGGGGGGGGGGGGGGGAGTCCAAGAAGCAGGAAAACTCGTTTGGAGACAGCTGGCCCAGGACCCTCGCATTTGCTTTGTAACAGCTTCCCCGGCGGCAGGCCGAGACCTCGACGTACAAAGGTCAATCACCTTTGTGGGGAGAGGTCGATGAAGACAATGCTGATGTGCTGAAGCCGTACACACCGCGATGCTGCTCTGCTACATTCCTCCGCCACCTCCGGTGATCTCGAACATCTGGTAGCGTCGTCCAAGTTCGGAGAAAAGCTTCTCGCTCTGCTGGCCAACATTCCTTCTCGAAAGACAGCACCTGTGTCAACCACGCGAGAACCACAACCGCCAAGCAGGCGAGCGCCCGTACTCTCTCCCTGAGACCCACCAGGCTTTTACTCCAAACAAAATGACCTGTTCTCAATTAAAATAGCAGCAGCAATTCCAACAACCAAACCTGAAATAGGCTGCTCAAACCCACAAACACATGTCGTGATGAAGCACGACCACAACAACAACAACACCAAAAAAAAGGCAATTGTAAACCTGTCACATAAAAAAATTGAACCTAAATACACAAGCCAGAGTACTCGACACCATCAAGTTCCCTGAATCGCACACAACCCTAGCCTTCGGCTAAAACCCTTTTATTCATTGCACTTGGCAAATGAGTACTACATTAAGAAAACAAAGCGCTGCAAACTAAATACGAAATAAAACTGAAAATCAAACTCACGCGCTTAGCACAAAACGAAATAAACTGAAAATCAAACTCACGCGTTTAACACAAAACAAGGAGAAACTAAAATTACACTGACGCGCATACTAACACGTAACGAAAAACAAATCAGTAGTACGTTAAACAGAGGCTTTTATCATTTTGCCTTCGTCTCTGTAACTATTACGAACAGCTCTCCTCTACTCGAGCGCTAAAAGCTATGTTTCCAGCTGTCGAAACAAAGCTACTTAATACGGAGGCTTTCAACTCAGCCTACATCTCCTTCAAAACAATTCAGAGCTCTTTACACTAGCGCTGACGGTCATGGCTCTAAATAAAAAAAAAAACAAATAACCAAACAAACGTCTCAATGTCCGCTACAATGAGGAGGAAAGTGACAAATTACAAAATTTCACTCCTCAATTCGTTAGTACACATTAACACACTAGCGGTTATCCCAGGGTGTCTCAAACGCACCCTTTTAGACGAACTCTGGGGAGACGCGCATGCCACAGATTTCGAGGGGTCCGGTCTCGACAAATGAACAAAGAACGAACCTGTCCGACGCGCTCAGTAGCGGCGACCTTTGACCCGCGGCCTCTCGATTCTGACAAAGGGCATCGCTTGCCCATTGTGCCCCTCCGGGTTAAGCCGTCAGCCTTTTGCCACGGTGGGGGACAGCCTTTGTCACGATTCCGGCGTACGCGACATCTCGCTGCGCTCCTGCCTCGACTAGGCCGTGAAAAGGATAAGACCAGGCGAAGATTTCGGCATCGGAATTTCACTGAAATTCTTTTCTTCGCGACGCGCCTCACGTCCGATCTAGATTTCCGCGGGACTCTCAACTTGGAACTTGTCCTGGCACGCCGTTTTGGGATTTCAGGCCTAGCCTTTATCTTGGAGTCTCGAAGAATGCGGCCGTCGCATTTGGCTAGCGCTTTAGCACGCTTACCGCCACTGGTCTCTTTTGCGTTCGCCTTTCGTTTGCGTCGGCGCCTTTTCCTCACCGAACGGCTCGCAGCGCTCATAGTCTCGGCACTAGTACTCTCAAGTGCGCTGCCTTCGACATTCGCTGCCAACACTTTAGGCGGCTGAACTGACTTGTCCTCTGGGCCGTTACTAGGTATCTCTGAGTCTGACCTAACGGTAGTCCCGACACTCTCTAAGTCAGCCAGCTCGCCCTGAGATGTCTCTTCAGCTTCGGGCGTTCTATCGCTTTCGTGGATAGCCCCTTTTCTCTGGCCTTCGAAGTCGGCCTCCTGCTCTTCGCGCCTTTGACACTCTTCAATCTCACTCGCCTTGCGTAGCGCCTCTGTCTCTCGCGCCACACGAAGCGCTTCTTGTTCTCGCGCTTCCTCATCTAGCGCTTTTCGACGCGATTCATCCTCACGCGCCTTGCGGAGCGCCTCGGCCTCTTGCGCCACGCGAAGTGCTTCTTCCTCTTTCGTCTTGCGAAACGCCTCGTCCTCACGTGCTTTGAGACGGGCCTCAATTTCTAGCGCATTGCTACGCGCTTCTTTCTCATGCGCTTTGCGTAGCACCTCAGTCTCTCGCGCCACGCGAAGTGCTTCTTGCTCTCGCGCTCTGTGACGCGCTTCCTCCTCTATCGCCCTGGCGTCCTCAAGCGTCTCACGACGGGCCTCGGCCTCTAGCGCCTCGCGACGGGTCTCAGCTTCAAGTGCTTTACGGCGCGCGTCATCCTCCAGCGCTTCAGCGCTGTCTTTGTTGCCTCGGCTTTCGCAGTCAGCAGGACCTGAAATACCTAAGTGGCGCAACAAGGCATCTTTGGCCTTATCAAAGTCTTGCGCTTCCTCCGTGGCTAAGCGCTCCAAAACGCATGCAATTTGGCGCGGCAGCAACGTCAAAAGCCTCTCCAACCAAAGGTCTCGGCTAACACCAACATCTTCGCAGACCTTTTCAAACTTAACGAGAAAAGACACAATGTCCTCGTCTATCTCGAAAATCTTGAGTTGACATTGTGCCAGTTGCCACTTCATCGCCTGAATTTTATGATCAAGTGTTCTCATTTGAGAGCATGTTCTCGCTCCCGAGCCTGCCTCTCTTCGCGCCTTTCGCGTTCCTCTGCCTCCCGCCTTTCACGCCTTTCGCGTTCCTCTGCCTCTCGCTTTTCGCGCTTAAGCCTCTCATTTCTTTCTTCCGCTTCGCGCCTTTCTTTTCTTTCTTCAGCCTCGCGCCTAAGCCTCTCATTTCTTTCTTCCGCTTCGCGCCTTTCTTTTCTTTCTTCAGCCTCGCGCCTAAGCCTCTCATTTCTTTCTTCCTCAATTAGCTCTAGACACTCTGAGAGCTCGTCGTCGTCTGCCTCAAGGTTCTCAATAGCCTCGATAATCTCTGGCTTTCTCATTTGTTCTCGAACATCCAAACCCAAACTTTTAGCTAACTCTAGCAAAAGCGGTTTTTTCAGTGCCTTCAGATTCATGGTTGCTGCAAGTGCTGCTAACTTCACTACTACTAAGACGCTACGTTCCCATGCACAGGTCAACGTAGAGTAGTTACCCAAAATTACCACCTTTCGAGACAAAGCCTGGTAAAATCTCAGTGAAGAAAAGTCAAGCACTCACCACACCCTGCAGCCATGATCTCGGCGGAGACGATCCCGATGCTGGCACGAGCTTGTTGCGACTTGTCGTGAGCAGAATCCCGTCGCTGCCATCCAGTGTTACGAGTGGGTCTTCGGCTCCATCCCACCGCTGCAACCAGTTGTTACGAGCTGGGTCGTTGTCCGACGCGGACTCGTGGGGTAGCGTGGAGCTGAGCGGCGACAGTCGTACCGCAGGCCCAGGGACGTCCGGAACAGCAGGAAGCCGAGGCAGAGAGACCGGCGTTGAGGAAACTTAACAGAAGTTATTTACAACATCATAGAGGACAGGATCGTCAGAGCGACATCTAGTCCGACCGATCCGTCCAGAGCAGACGCTCTGCTGCTCCTTAAATACGCTTCAATACAAAGACAGGGAAACTCCTTATGCGGCAAACGTCCAATCACAAACGTGCATGCCTTTGGAGCTGCACAACTATAGCTCCTTATGCGGCAAATGTCCAATCACAAACGTGCATGCCTTTGGAGCTGCATAACTATAGCTCCTTATGCGGCAAATGTCCAATCAGTTCGAAAGGGGGGGGGGAGACAATGCCACCTCGGGGAACTGGTAATCCTTTTACGAACAAAGGCACCAGCCTTAGCCAAAAGCACACTCGATGCAAATACGCGACCCACGGAGGGGTCCCGCGTGTAGCAGCCAGCTCCCCACCGAAGCGCTCAGTTCAGGGAAAGACAGCAGGTGTAGGTGTCTAATCCGTTCTCCGAACTGGGGGGGGGGGGGGGGGGGGGGGAGTCCAAGAAGCAGGAAAACTCGTTTGGAGACAGCTGGCCCAGGACCCTCGCATTTGCTTTGTAACAACGTGCGTACATAATTGAAAAAAAAGTGTATGGACAGGCCAGATGATAAGTGTAGACGAGCGGTTGAAGCATTTTCCCATGTTTATAGCGGAGAGGTCACACGCGTTCATCTTTCAAGAGCAGCGCAACCTTATTGCTTCTCGGAACAGATGCATAAAACATGTTTCTTTTGCGGCGCATAAAATGAATACGTTGAATAAAACAGCACCAAGAACGATACAGCGAGAGAGGCAGAGATGCTATCAGGAAGGGTACTGCGTGTCCAATTATTTCTAGAAGCCGCGAAGGCGTGGCCTTTGAGAATGAGGTATTGAGCGATAAAAAATTATAAAACGACTACTGAAAACTACTGCAAGTTTTCCGTTCTGTAGACCTATTCACGAGTGCTGGCATTTTCAGGTGTTAAGAAGAGGCTATATTTTTAAAATTTCAGCCGAAGCCTACGTCATTGATAACAATGACCGGGCCCTCGCTATTACCTCTCAAAGAATTCCGATCAATATTTTCACTGGTTGTTCCGCGTACCATTCACTCCAAGCACGCTCTTCGCGCCCACGACCGCACATTTTCTCCATCCTTGCGGTTGAATGGAAACAGGTCTCGGAGATAGAAGCAGTGGTGGAATGAATATTTCAAGCCCGTCATTTGTAATTTCCTTCTGCGCAGCTACTAATGCGCATGTGGCATTGCGAGGACGAAACATGTTTTTGTTTCTTTATATTAACAATACTGAGTTTGTAGATGCAAGTGCACGTGCGTGTGTGTGTTTGCGCATGCACGTGGGCAAGTGCGTCTAAAGGAGAGCTTACCGCAGCATCGTGTTTATAAAAACCAAATGATGAGATTCACCTAAAAAAAAAGATGTCCTTTGACTCCTTTTTGCTACACATGTGACACTCACTCGAATAATTCTTTTAGAGAGGCACACTGACTGTTTAGGAGAGTCGTGGGATGTTTAACTCTCTTTAAAGAGGCACGCTAACTCTCTTTTGGAAAGTCGTGCTTCTCGCCACTCTCCTAAAGAGAGTCAGCGTGCCTCTCTAAAGAGAGTTATACATGTTAGAATCACATGTGTAGCAAACAAGATTCAAAGGACACCATTTTTACTTAGGGTGTATTATGTGAGCCAGACGCGCACAGCAGAGTTTGCGCAAAGTTCTTTACGCATTATCGTTGCGGCAAGCAGCTTTCTTTCACCCTGTTTGCAGTTGTCACGTAATAAAATGTGACAATTTGGGGCTAAGTAACGAACGTAAAGTCGGTGTGAGAAGGTTAGAGACCACTATGTCTCAGAAAACGTTCAATTTTGCAGCACTTTGTGACTGTAATCGGTCGATCTTCACAGTACATGTTGTTAGCACGTTTGAGAACAGCCTGGAAATTTAAACTCAATGCTGCATGCCGAAGCAGCGCAAATATTCACTCGAGGCATGTGTATACTTAGGATTAGGTGCACGTTAAAGAACCCCAGGGGGTCGAAATTTCCGGAGCCTTCCACTACGGCGTCTCTCACAATCATGTCGTGGTTTTAGGACGTTAAACCCCATCACTTATAATATTACAGCGCAAATGTTCATATCTTTCTCGAGTCTCATGGTTTCTAAACGTTTGACGCTCACGTTACGGATACCAATAAGACAAGCTAAGTAGATCTGTGTGTGCTCTCTCGCAAATGAGTTGATACATAAGCGCCTGTTCGTCCGTGCCTGTGTCACAGTTTTGTCTGTTTCAACCTGACAGCGTTGAGTCATA
The DNA here is from genome assembly GCF_013339695.2 of Rhipicephalus sanguineus. Classification (NCBI taxonomy): domain Eukaryota; kingdom Metazoa; phylum Arthropoda; class Arachnida; order Ixodida; family Ixodidae; genus Rhipicephalus; species Rhipicephalus sanguineus. The sequence goes on along the minus strand of NC_051185.1, from coordinate 44,110,867 downwards.
TCGTCTGCAAATCGCGTATGTACGGAAATGCAGCGAGGTTAACCGCAATATATCTACAAGAAGTAGTGTAATATTATAGCAAAGGGCATGGAGGTTTCGCAGACATATTTTCGTGGGGCTAAGCTGTTTAAGTGCGCAGATATCTCACCGATTTCATGCTGGGTTTGCACCAAGGACGTTTAAAGAAGTTTCTAGAGTGGCAATTATGCGCCGGAAGTAAGGCAGGAGAACGCCATCGTATGGTGGGCACTGTGAAAAGTTTGCTTGGTGTTTACAAAAAGCGTTTAACGATTCAGAGTACTTCGTACTCTATTTGGGGAGAGCAGTAAGCTGTCCCAGATCGTCCTTAGCGTCACGAACACAGGGAAGTTTATTGGGTACTGATAACAATGGTTCACATCGCCGTAACCGCATGAGGTAACAAACAATCTACACGGGACACGTATTGTGGGGAAATATTGTGGGGAAATAGCTACCCTAGACCATATGCTCTGGCAGTGTACCAAATTCGCTCATTTACCTAACATCACCTCTGCCAGATGGGAGGCGGCAATCCGCAGCCCGTCCTTGGCAGAACAACTCTGGGCTGTCCACCAAGCCCGCGAGGCGGCTGAGGGGCTCGGCCTCTCGGTCCCCACGTGGGAGCGGCCCGCGACACATTGATCTGTGTTTTGGAGGACCAAATAAAAGTTTATCCAATCCAATCCAATCTTCACTGTGAACTGCTATCTGTTCTGACAGGTACCGAACCATGATTAGTCGGGTTCTTTGTAACGCCGGATATGCGGCTCGCTGACTTTGACGACGGGCTTGGGCTAAACAGCGCCGACGCCACAACACGAACATCGTCACAGAAAACACGAGCTGCGCAAAGAGACCCCCCCCCTCCCCCCGCGCCGCCCACTGGGAGAAACGCGAACACCGACGAGCGAAGAAAATGTAGCGATTCCCTCACAAGCAACAAGAGTTGAAGACGGCTGATTGAACGTGTTTATTTTTGTTACGGGTAATGCTTTAAGAAGCCTCGAATTCTTGGGAAATAATTAGTAATGACCTTACCAATACTCATACAGACACATGACTTTCGTAAGGAACAGCGATCTCTTATTTGAAAGTTGCTCAGCATTTACGTTTGCAGAACACAAGCACTTTATCTCTAAACAGGCATCGTTAGGAAAGGCTATGTTTTTAAAGGGACACTAAAGAGCAACACAATTTTTCTCATATTAGTAAAGTACTCTTTCACGATGTAAAAAACACCACTCTCGCTGCGAAAAGGCGCTTAGTTAGCGAGAGAACGCGCAAAAACAAAATGTGGGTCGCGACGCCACCCTGAAGTTCCCGCACCATTCGCCGTGATGTCACATGTTTTGACGGCGCCTACTAGGGACTACGTAGTTCCTAATCGGTAAAAATGAAATACATTGTCCTCTGAGGGGGCCATAGACTTAACATACCAAGTTTGGGGTAATTTTGTTGAGCCAATGGCGCCAAAATACAATAAATACTCTGAAATCCGTGACGTCATGCGGGGAGATTTAGGCGCGAAATTTAAAAATGAAACTTTGAACTTGATCTTCTCCTCTAAAAATCAACCCACGATGACGACATTAACGACATTAGAGTTCTCAGAGCCTAATTTATCGATCTAGGCCGATTCATTGTTTGTCTTTAGTGTCCCTTTAAGGTAAAGTATAGGCAAACGGTACGGCACTTCATGCATGCTGCTAAGTTGCGAGAGCTTCCACTGCATCATTTTAACGCGATAGCGTTAAAGAGCTCGTTTCGCATAAATTCCGGTGTCGGCGTCGTTGGTTGTGAGTGAAAAATCGTCATCTTTTCAGTGACCGACGAATCGAGAAAGATGCAGATAAAATAAATAATAAAAAATTCTCGGTTTGAGTGAGAATAGAACCCAGGCCGTCTGCGTGGAAAGCAGGTGTTCTACCACAGAGTCACGATATTTCTTGAAACTGCTTCGAGAAAAAAAACGCAATATGAATGTCATCTAGCGGAAGGAGTCTCCTTAACGCATGTAATATTGCGCTGCAGAAGCGTAGAATTGCGCCAGGCGTTAAAACATGTGAGTTGCGCAACGAGTGGGTGTTTTAAAGGCCCACCCATTACAAAGCGCTCAGACATATTTAATCATCATCAGCAGCAAGAGCATCAACAAAGTGAGCAGCTGCGTAGGTTCGCGTGTTGCCTTAGGGACGCGTATTGGGCCCTTCGCTGATTAGCACAAGGAAGAATTATAGCATAGCGGGCACTTAACAACCGTACTTGCTGTAGGCATGATGAAAGGGCTAATCCTACGCGCGCAGTCGTTTGTTTGCTTACGGCACGGTTGAGGCATGCACCGAGAACCGAAGCCAGGCTAGCAATTAAGGCGACGCGCACGAGGTCCGATTACGCTATCGCGTTCTACTCTTGAAGGGGAAGCTCAAGCGTCCTCCAAGTTTTTTAAAGACCTCCTTGATTTACAACAAAATACCCTGGTCGCTAAGCCGTGAACTCGTGAAGAAGCAGAAATGAAGGTGATTAAATGTAACAGGCGAAGTGCAGATATTAGATGTAGTGACTGCTCTCTAATCCTCCCAAAATGTCGGACAAGAAATGTGCGTACGGTCAGCCACCGGCATATTAGTCACGTAAAAAGATATGAAAAGGCTGGCACATTTTTCTCTGAGAGCTCAGCAGCCTACACGACCGCGTTAATTTCGTGGAAGTAAATGACCATGTTTTATGGAGTGTAGAGGCCGTTGTTCGTTGTTCACGGTGCTGTTTTCTTTTACTTTCATTTTTTTGCTATGGAGACTAAATGGTGTTATCCTTACTTTTTTTCGTAGAAACAAGTAATTTACGACCAGCTGTCTCGGTCACACGAGAACGACGTTTGTAGGGACCTGTTTTTCGCCCGTGCCGCAGAAATCCGATTTTTTCAGTTACTTTTGTTGTTTCGTACTACGTCCTTTGTCGTTTCTGTGTTGTCGTGGAGGGAGGGAACGGGGCGCCAAGGGAAATGCCCCAAATTACTTGTCCGCTAGGTAACTAACGTGCTTAAGCTTATATCTGAAGGTTGCTTCTTGTTATCACCGGTGTTAATCAAGGAGTAATTTTTGATGGTGGATTTCGTATATGTCTTCCGGACATTGCCTCAAGGACATTGTTGGATCAATAAAATTTATTGGGCCATTCCTGCCCGATGCCAGCAGTGCAGACTTTCTCTTTACTGACTGCAAATCAATGTCACTTTCGCTCCACTACCTACTCGCCACGGCAGTCTAGTGGTTGTGGTACTTGACTGCTGACCCGAAGGTCACGGTATCGAATCCTGTCCGCGGCGGCCGCATTTATATGGAGGCGAAATGCTAGAGGCCCTTGTACTTAGGTTAAGGTGCGCGTTAAGTAACCCCAGGTGGTCGAAATTTGCTGAGCCCCTCCACTACGGCGTCTCTCGTAATTATATCTTGGTTTCGGGACGTAAAACCAGAACATTGGTATTAATATGTTGGTTTAATATATATACACTATGTGGCTCAGATACGATGCCAATCGACCATTTAGCGAAGGAAAGCATAGCATGAGTTATGTGTAGATACTTATCTACAATTTAGTAATTCCTGAGATACATGGAAGGCTAAGTAGGCAAACGAAAACAATAACTGACCACCTGTGAGGACGAAACCCACAATATGCGAGCACATGATCTATTCCTTTCTTTTCGTTCAGTTCTTGCTGGGGCCGTCGACTCCGGAAGGTTATGCGCTTGGGTAGCGCGTGTGCATTTATTCCCTAGCTGCCTCCTCGTAATGTCCACTTATTACGCCGCTTAATCATGCAAAAAATAATAATAATAAAATCCTGTTGTTTGTATGACTAACCGCATTGGGAGCTCTAATGTCAGAACGGCAACCTTTAATTGAAAAGACGGCTGTGTCATGGCCCTTTAGAGGGCTCCTAAACCACTCCGAGTTGAAAGACGAGAAGTTGGTTTCTTCATCGCCTTCGCTACCTTACCTACAGGCGCTGTCTCCTATTCGCCACTTATTTCTTCATAAAACACGCGGGCAATGTCAGCACTAAGCGTTGGGCCTATCGGAATTTCGCGCCTTTCCGCTACACGCAGTTATTGCCCCTTGCGCCGTCGCAAACGCGACATACGGACGAAAATGAGTTGAAGGTAACACTATCTTTGTTACCACAATCTGTTCCTTTAAATGCATATTTATTTAGACCCCCTACCAGACAGTGGCTATGGGTCTAATCAGTGTTGTGTATTTTCATGTAATAAGAGAACTTGAAATAAAAATTGATTGATTGATTGATTGATTGATTGATTGATTGATTGATTGATTGATTGATTGATTGATCGCGCACGATAGTCATGCGAGACTAGGCAGAACGGGCGTGGATCTGCATGGCAAAGCAGAATGGGAGAAAATTCACAACTGATATCCCTCGAATGTGGACTAATCGAGAGCTGCCACGTAAAGCCGTGACGTCACGTAAAGAGACTGGTGGTGTCACAAATTGCGCCGAAAACACGGAAAACGCCAGGAGTGAATAACGCTCTCGTTCTTTCTATTTCCAGGGGTTGTTTAGTGATCCTATAAGCTGTGCAAACGCGTATTACTACAAAGCGTTCGATCCGTCGCCGTACTTTAGCAGGTAACGTGTCGTGCTGCTAAGCTTGCGAACGCGGGTTCGATAAGCGCATTCGGGTGGGAGCAAAATACGAGAACACAAGTGTTCCTAAACATAGGCGTACGATAAAGAAACACAGATGGTGAAATTTTGTTCGAGGGTCTTCCACTACGACTGGCCATATTATCGGATTACGAGTTTCGTACGCAAAGCCACAGAATGAAATTCAAATGCTTCGTTTAACATGTGTGCTGGGCGTTCTTCTAATTTCAGAGGACTCGCCGACTTCAGGTACAATGCCAGTTAAAACGGAATATACTGTAACGGAACGTCGTTTAGTGTTTTCTGTAGCTGCAGGGCGATTCACAATTGAAAAGTCCAGGTCGTTGACTGAGCCCATCCCAGCCATTTAGTCATGACAGAAGCGAAACACGTAGAGAGACAATATGAATTCCACAACCCAATAAGGTGAAAGATCCTTCAAACAGGGGGTGTCGGTGGAGCCAACGTTCCGACAAGCAGACTTGTCTTTTGTCAAGTCTGCTTGTCGAAACCTTGGCTCCAGCGACAGAGTCTGTTCCATAATTTTTCATATCTTAAAGGTTCTGCCACACCCTGAAGATCTGCCTTATTGGAACTACCGAATAAGGACCTTCTGGCGGCATTTTGAGATAAAAGCATGATTACTTGTATAAGGTTTTCTGAGCATTATAACCAAAGCGTCGTGAATATTACTAAGACTTTTGCCTCATCAAACGCGAAAGTTGACCACGCGAAAGTCTGCAGAAATTCCGCTGTAGGCGTCGTTGGTTGTGACCGAAAATTCGGCGTTGTGCGTGATCGACAGTTCGAGATAGATGTAAATGAGAAATCTCACAGGGTCCCCTATGCATTCACCTAAAACGACTCGAAGTCGAAAGCAGTCTTCTTCTTGTTCTCAGTCAATGTATTGATCCTCTCCTGCGTTCTTCCGAAAGCATTCAGCACCTAATGTGGGCCTCCACGTTAGATGCTGCGTTAACCACTGCCTCCAGGATCGGAGGCATTGCACGCTTTCCGCACTGATTCTTTCATCGGCCCACCTTTGAGCAAGTGAAGATGTCACGTGAGGAGGTAATCATGTGACGTCACGTTATGTGACTCCTTAATGGAGTCACAAGTAGTGGCGATCTGTGACTTCATGACGTGATTACGTTTTCGCATCACTCGTGTTAACGCCGGAACGCGGGGAGCCGACGCCGCGGGCGGTTAATTTTCACTTTCGATGAGGCATCTAAGGCATTCGCCTTAGTAAACAATAAAAAATCTTATGTTCGAGTGCTAATCGAACTCAGTCCTTCTGCGCGGGAAGCAGGCATTAAACAACGGAGCTCCGCCATGCTTGGAACTGTCTGCGAACTGGGCTTCGGCACCCAGAACGTCACGCTAGCTGGCAGGCCGCCATTCTTAACTTCTGCTTCAGCGAAGCCCGAGGGCACAAGATGTCGTCGGTTTGTCGCAGTTCACTGGCAACGCCGCGAGGCTTGTCACCTGAGGCGTCCGGGCACTCTTGGATGCAGTGAAAGCAACCCACGTAGTGAGTCTGTGACGAAAAAAGAAAGCTAGTCTTAGCCGCCTTTTGCTTACAAGCCAGTGCAAACGATGAACGACGTTAACCAACTGGCACGTTCGAAGTCCCGCAGGCCACTGGCGCCAACAAGATGTATGTATGTATGTATGTATGTATGTATGTATGTATGTATGTATGTATGTATGTATGTATGTATGTAGGTAGTATGTATGCTATGTATGTAGTATGTATGTATGTATGTATTATGTATGTATGTATGTATGTATGTATGTATGTATGTATGTATGTATGTATGTATGTATGTATGTATGTATGTATGTATGTCACGTTTCTGCTGAGTCGTTCAATACCGCGATTGACGGTCACTTGAAGAGCGCGTACTTGCCCGAGGAAACGACACTGCTTTTATGGCTCCATCTCATCATTCTGATTATATTTTTTTATCTACGCTATCCTGAAAGTGGCATCAACGTTTGATGTCAGTTGCTTGCGCAGGATTTAGCGCATACGTTTACTGATGGCCAAAGATTTCATTGCTCTTACCCGCGGTTTTCCGATCGTTTGTTGCTTAACAGATGCGTTCATGCCTTCTAAGATCATTAGGTTGGGCGACGCACTCAAGTGTTTTTTTCTGGACGGCTTAGCGCTCACCCGTGGTAGTGTACAAGTTACTGTAAATCGCGCACTTTTATATAACGCAGCTCTCATGGCGGCCAAGGAGTGCGGCGGTTGACATCGCCGCATTCGCTAACTACCCGAGCAGCACGACAAAGCTCACGGCCTCTACATGGACGCGTTCCTGAAGAGCCTGATTTGGATTAGGATTGCAAAGAAGACTGGAAGTAGTAGAAGGTACAGGCAGCAGCGAGTCGACGTGCTCCAAAATATCTCGCTTTCGCACAGCCGGGCGAATCCGCCGCCGCTGCTGCCGGTGTGACCTCTTGTGTAGTGTCTGCTGGTGTATCTTCCGAACCAACGGTGTGAAAAGGTGAAAACTATTTTTTTTTCCGCGTTTTGCATGCACAACTTGAATACGGTAGGGAATTAAGTGCTCAGGAAACGGGCAAAATGAAATGAATTCTGGATGTGGTGAAGACGGCGGCGCACAATAAATGTGAAGGTTTCCGACGCGCGCGGACGTGGTTTTCCGGCCGCTCTAGTGTTCTCGCTTTCTCTTCGCTTCTCAAGTGTGAATGCGCCATTAGGCGCCCGAGCCTGCGTTTAGCGGCGTCGCCGTCGCTGTCGGCGTCGTAACCGATAGAGCGAACGAGGACGAGAGAGAGCGAACGAAGATGCTGTAGATATCACGAGCCACTGGCCTCCAACCTCGCTTTCTTCCTCGGTCACGCGCGCTGGCCCCTCGGTCGGTGCTCGTGCGCATGCAGTGCTGGCACGTACACTCCCACTGGCTTCGCTTGTCGTAACGGGGCTGTCGGCGTTTCGCTTGGTTCGGGACGCCTGCAATGCACAGAGTTGTGTGCGTAGCATTCGAGCCCTCTCAGTGTCTGTCGAAAATATGTAACGAATGTTACATTGCTGCAAGTGCGCATAGCCAAAACTTCAAACACAGTTGGCGTTGCCCCAACACGAAGCTGCGCTCAGAATTCGCATTAGGCAGTATCGTAATCGTCGGTGAATTTTCTTCTAAACAAGCACGTATGAGGGATCACTTGGGAGGAATAAACAGCCATGCATACGTTAGATTGCACATATCGACACCTTGTGCTGACCCGCAAACGGTCGTTAGGTTGATAACAACGTCTTGGAATTAGAGTGTTATTACGATTAAAGGGTTCAAAAGAAATATTAGGAGCTTGTGATTTAGGTTGCGTCCCTTGAATGATAGCGCACATAATAGACTATAAGGACGGAAGGAAACAGAAAAAGGAGACATATGTGAATACCACCGGCTCACCTGCACTGAGAAACCCTGTGGTGCTACACGCGTCATATCGAAGCTTCGGCATTTAATAATCAAACACGATTGTTCAAAAGAGCAATAATTTTCCGCTTTTGGCCTAGCTTGTGTGCGATAGAGCTTTTTATTTATTTTGCTTCACATGTCAGGCCTTTTCTCTCTTCAGTATTGTTTATATAATCTAAGATTACGTCTACGTTTCACAATTGCCATTTCGCAGCATCTGCGTTGACGGAAATGCACACTGAGATGTTGTCTTTATTTAAACTATCTTCCTTCTTTTGCTTCAAGTACTTAGGCGACTCGTAGTTTGTTCTGCGGGTTATGCGTTGCTGCTGCTTTGAACACACAAATAAGTGTTTTGTACAGCTACCCTGCTCACTTCCTACCTCTACGGCACAATTCCCGGCTTGGTAGCTTGGGATGTGCGTCATTCCTACTATGAGTGACACTGCGACTTTCAACACATTCAATCGCTGCTCACTGTCGACTCACAGCTGCCTCACTTTCGTTTTCTCGGACCTCACGTTAAGGTAGGCAGCGCATAGAAACACGGACACAAGCGAAGAATAAGTACACGGGACAAGCGCCAACATTACACTAAAACTTTTAGTTTGAAGTTGGCGCTTGTCCCGTGTACTTATTCTTGGCTTGTGTCCGTGTTTCTTTGAGTTAGCTGCCTTAACATGAGTTCTCACAAACTGGCCCAGTTATCTGTTCTCGTAAGCATCATTTCTCGGACCTGCCACGGTGGTCTAGTGGTTATGGCGCTCGACTGCTGACCCGAAGGTCGCGGGATCGAATCCCGGCCGCGACGGCTGCACTTTCGATGGAGGCGAAACTGCTCGAGGCCCGGGTACGTAGATTTAGGTGCACGTTAAAGAGCACCAGGTGGTCGAAATTTCCGGAGCCCTCCACTAAGGTGTCTCTCATAATCATATCGTTTATTTGGGACGTTAAACAACAACAACCGTCTTCCGGGCTTAGATGCGGTTGCTGTTGACTGCGTCCTGAAATCATACTAGTCTAGTTAAGGCTTTACATATTCGTGGCACGAGCATCGATTGACACTATTGTTTATCTTTTAAGCACTTCCGGTTGGGCACTTACTTCCGGCTTTGCGAATATTCAGAAAAATTCTTCTCAGAAATAAGTGATACAAAAGTAATGATTCTGGTTCAAGTGAAGAGTTATATTGAATACATATGTTATCGAAGCATTAGTTTACTTAAGATAAGGCCGAATTAACTGTCAAGGTGATTAATGAAAGAAAATTCAATGAGTCAATTGAAAGAGCAGACAGTTTTTTCGTGAGCAGCTCGGATCGTTGTGGCACCTGGCGGAACAGATCTGAACCACGCGCGTCTTTCTACGTGGCCTCCGAGGTCCACTTCGGCATAGACCAACGAATACACCAGGCCACACAAACGCCGGGGTGGGAGTAACACTGCCAGGAACTTAAGTCAAAGAATGATTGGGGTCGCCTCCCATTTTTTACCGAAACTGCCACTACAGAAGCAACGTGAACATGTGCACTGCCCATGTTGCAGGTCCGCCGGTATATATTGATGTCGTCGTGGCGTCTCTTTTCATGCCACGTAGACGCGATAGAATATTTTTGTATCTGGGAATATATTATCGTGAAGTGGCTAGGGATTGTTACACTCTACACATGGCCACGTAAGATGCACTTCAGTAAATCCACATTTTCGTGCAATTAGATAAAAACGACGAAAGCCCTTTGAAAAGAACTCTGCATTTCCTACTACGCCGGTAGTTCCCTTTATGAAAGTGATCTTACTGCTTAAATATATGGCCAAGCAATAGACTGTATGCTCTCTGGAATGATGAGCGGACGTGAGTTTTATAAAAAGGTTTGGGATGCGTAGTGCCATGATTTTTATTGCTCGTTTTTGAAATATTTACGACGCAAAAAGGGAGCATGTTGGTCGTGCTTGAAGCTACCTACTAATGGACAGTGAAGGAAACGCTGGCAGTATGCATTTCAGTATGCAGTATGCAATGGCAGTATGCATTTCAAACAGCGCGCATACAACACGATGGCACCATGAGGGCAACAACCATCCCGCAGTTCGATAAACATTCTTGTTCGCTTTACACGGTCAAACTTTCCTCGTTGCCCAGGAACGACAATATATCCCCAGTTTAGCCAGCCGCATTGCGATCACCGACGAGCGATTCAGTCCTAACAGCCATGTTCGAACTTCATTCGGCACATTCTGCGTAGCTTTTGCGGCACCCCATTAGGATCCGCTGCTCCGCTCACCTCATTACTACAAGTGCTCGCACCGGGAAACCGCACGCGTGTTCCCTCAGCCCTTTCTGAAAGAAGCACGAATGAAGCAGCCTTTAGGTAAAATAAGCTCTAACGCTTTAAACCCGGTGCGTGTCTTTGGCGCTTCGAGAAAGCCATTGACGTGCGCCCACCGACGCAAGCTATCGCGCCGGAAGGGTAATCGTTAAAACCCTCATATAGAGATGAACGAGCAACCACCGCGACCAGCTTGGTTGAAGTCACGTATTTCCGATACAATCACTGCAGGTTCGGTGCGTTAAGAGCCCTCACCATTACCTCCGCTCCTTGTGTGGCTTTTTTTTTTCATTTCGGGAACGTTTCCTATATAGTCTCATTCCCATTTTTTTACGGTGCAGTGGGTGTTCGTGTCCCGGTTCTGCTCAGTCCCCTTATATTGTATGCTGAAAGGAACCGCAGGCTTTGTTTTCTCGGATATTTGGTGGATTCCCTTCTTAAATGTGTGCACTTGTAAAATATGTGGCACAAAAACCAGCCGACGCGGACTTACAAGCTCAAACAGACGTTTATTAGCGTCCGCATGAGCCCAGAACGTCAAGATGGCTCCTTCGTTCCTGGTAGAACGCGCTCACGAGCTCGCTAGCCCAAAACTCGTCTTCGTCTTCTTGAAGGCTGAACGCGGGAAATTCAACACATTCACGGCCGCGCAATGGTGTCGCGTCTTTTTTGGCCAGGCGCTTTCGGTGTTGTATTCTCCAAAAGTCCTCTGTACGCGTTCATGCTTCCGCTTCTTCGATATGGCCTTGAGGTGTATTCGTCAGCCTTCTACCTTTCGAGCTAATCCTTCACATGCCGAAGCTTCTCTCGCCATTTGGCGTAGAGACTGAGGACGTCCTCTCCTGCCAGCTCGCGGATGTAGGCGAGCAGGTCCATAGGGCTCTCAGCACGTGCTGCTTCGACGGTTTCAGCAGCAGGCGCCTGTTGCCAAAACGGTCCAGCGATGTCCTCGCGTTCAGGTTTTATTTGCTGGGAAGGCAGTTCTGTATTCTTGGGTCCGATTCTTGCAGCACTTGATGAAGTTGCGTCTTCTCGTGTGAGCAGTGAGGGACGCTCTTGAATTTGCTGGATGGCAGCACAGACTTGCATGCGCAACCAATCATGTGTTCTTCCTGCCTGAGACAACTCCTTTAGACGATTCTCCAAGCTACCCATTTCTGTCTCTCTTCTCATCGTCTGCTGGTGCTCCACGACATGTCCTGGCTGTCTTTTTTGTTTCTCCAACTCAATCTCGCATTGTTCCATGCCCAACTGCTGCATCTTGAGCAGCACAGGGAAAATCAGCGTGAGCTTCTCCTCCGACACACGCAGCCGCTTGCGCACCTCGTCCAACTCCTGGGGCACATAGTGGTTGCATGACGACCTTTGCAGCTCGAGCATGTGACTCTACGCCTGCAATCTCTTGCTCGGTGTCCTTTACATGAGCATCGAAAGCACCGCATGTCGGCAGAAAGAAGTTTCTTCTTCTCTGGCAGCGATAAGTCCATGCTACATGACTCTGTCAAATGCTGCGTCGATTTGCAGAAATTGCAGCTCGAGTTCGTTGCAGTTATAGCAACTTGGCAGTGAAGCACTGATGATGTTGGGACTGCACTGTGAAAGTGAGGACTCTCGTTGTCTTTAGGATGAGTCGCCTCGTCGTATCCTTTCTCTTCTGCAAAGTCACTCCTTTCGAGGCTCTCCACTTCAATAGAGACAAAGTGAAGAAGACGCTCTAGTTCCGTGACATGCTGAACGTTGTTGGAGCTTTCAGCTTGTGTCGCGCAGGATCGATGATATGCCACGACGATGTCACGTGGCAATGCCCTCAGCAAAATGTCGCACAGCATCGATGAAAAGGACGACTTACTGATGCCAAGCGCCTCCAGTCCCCGCGTGTTAATGAGGCACATGGTCATATAACTTGCGGAGTTTGGCCACTTCGTTGGAAGAACGCACAGGAGTAAGCCTTCGAAGCCTTGAGAAATACTCCTGCTCCAGGCGCCTTTTGTCGCCGAAACGTCTTTTCAGGATGTCTAACGCGTCTTCGTAGCATGCTTCGGTGGTAGGAAGCCCCGCTATAGCTGCCGCTGCGTCTCCTTTCACGAACAGCCTCAGGTAGTTAAATTTGTCGCTAGTTGAAAGATTGCCGTTCTGGTTGATGACCTGATCGAATTGCTCCCAGAACTCGTTCCACTTGCACAAGTCACCAGCGAACGGATTAATTGTCAGCTTCGGTAACTTGGCACCTGGCCTTTCAGAAGGTCCCATAGCCGCTGGCACGTCGCGAACTTCGATGTGCGGTGACACTGGAGATGTTTCGCTATGCTGGCGGCGTTTGCTCTGGAGCTCGGCTAAGATGCGGGTCGCGTTGTCCTCGTGTTCAATCACGGTAGCGTACACCGCCTCAAATGTCTCGTCACTTATGTGGCTCTCCATCTCATCGTTAATCTTCTTCAGCTCCTCGTTGTTGCTCTTGAGCCTCTCATAAATCGAGTCGATGTGTCGCACTGTCGCGTCATCATTCTCAAGTACCGCACTTGCCTCTTTTATAAGCTTGGTGTTCTGGGCCCTTCGCTTGGTCCTCTTCATCTTGAGCTTGTCCATGGCGATCAGCTGATCTGTTGGCCTCTGTAGTTCGCGGCTGTTGTTCCAGTCGGTAGCCACCAGCGATGTCCCTTGACGGTAGCTCCCGGCTGTCGCCTCCCGGGTTTAACGGCACCAAATGTAAAATATGTGGCACAAAAACCAGCCGACGCGGACTTACAAGCTCAAACAGACGTTTATTAGCGTCCGCATGAGCCCAGAACGTCAAGATGGCTCCTTCGTTCCTGGTAGAACGCGCTCACGAGCTCGCTAGCCCAAAACTCGTCTTCGTCTTCTTGAAGGCTGAACGCGGGAAATTCAACACACTTATGGATACGTGAACACTCGTGAACAGGGAGATTTAGAGGGCTTTGGCTATCGGGAGGGGCGCTGCCAGAAAATGTTTCGGCGGGGAGTGGGGGAGGGGGGTCGTATGTTCTTGCATTCATTTGTATGTGTGCGCGCATATATTATAGGCAAAATTAAAAAAAAATGCTAAGAGGTCTCTGAACCCTTCCCCCCACACCTCCTGTATACGCTAATGACTGGCGGGTTCCAGTGCCACCGAAGTGTGGCACTGGACCCCACCGGTGCGCCACACTGGACCTCTTCAGTGAATACGGCCTATGGTGTTAATGAGATCGACTGCGCTGGTGTGAACATGGCGTAGGCTGCCGCAATTCTGATGTGGATAATTTCGAGAACGCAACCCTCGTGCATTGTGCACTGGGAATTTTGTTAAAGAAGTTTCGTTAAGCTCTATAAACAAACCAACTGAGCTTATCATCAGAACCAATCAAAAACTGTCAACATACCAAAACCCTTCTACTGCACCCTTGTTTATTTTCATTATCTGTCTTAACATGCGCCTCTTTCACCATGAGTATGTATTATATAGATGCGATACTTAAGTCTTACGGTTATTCCATCTCGATATATATTCACATTCTCTTCATTTTCACGTATAACGACTATAGCTTTGATCATTGTTAGTACAGAAACTCACGCATTCCAATCGGATATCGGTCGCTTAAATTTGTCTTACCGAAAGCAAAATCAGGTAATTGACTTTGCGCAAGGGTTCAGCGCGTAAGTGCAACCGTGGCAACCGGCGTTTCCCTTTCATGTCCGATTCGTATAACCTCTGTAAGCCCTGTGAGGTTTCTTGATCCACTTGCCTGCCACTTTAGGCTTTTGCTTATGTCGCTGAGCTCGCAGCATCAGCTCATTTCTCTGCTTGTGTTCAAATCCGCGTGCAAGATTCTTGCTTCGCGGATGCGATAGGTATTCACGCTTCAGTTTCCATGAGACCATTGGCGCGCTTCCAGCGATTTTTATGAAATAAATACTCACACGATCTCCTATGCATTTCCTAAGATGTCTCAAAGGCGAAAGCCATCTTCTTTTTCCTCCTCTCTGTCGGTTACATTGATCCTCATAGTGAAGCTCTCAGGCTCAAACCCATGGTGTAACAAAAAGGAAATTATTGCAGAACCCACATCACGACCACAGTCGAAGTGAATGCGAATGGCATGCGCACGATGTATAGGCTGGAACACTATTGACATTTATATTATATGATATATCATCATATCCTTTCCACTTATATGATAACTGCTACGCTGTACTTAAGACTACAAATAATGTTCCCGATAGCCTTCCTTGGCTTCATTATCTGTTGGCTTTATTAAATTGTGCCTAACAAGAAAGAAAGAGGAAAAAACAGCCCTTGATTCATTTTCCTTTTTTCTTCACATGAATCGATATATCTGTATTGTTGATAAACATAAGACACGGTGTGCTACGCAATGAAAGCTTTCCGCATTAAACCACTTCGGAGGCACAAATTTAACTCACGTAAAAACACTGAACGTCCACATAAAGTCCGGCCACACGAAACAGAATGAGGAGATATGTTGACGCAAAGGTGCAGCAGCATAAAGCTCACCACGTCAAGTCAAATCAAACCAGTACAGTTAGCTTACAATAAGAATAAAACATATTGTTCTCAATATTCCTTGAGGTATATGTCCACTCCAGAAACTTGTTGACTGCCATTGATGCCTACCTTTTCAGCGTGTGGGCCATTGAACTTATCAGAACTGGAACGAGAATTAAGATGGCTGCTCCCCACTTATCTGCTAGTTCAGCCACCTACGCTGAGTATTGCCTAACCTTGTTTGTAACTTGGGTAGGAAACACTGTGCTTGCTGTAATACCAAGTTTTTTTTGGCTATTACGAAACTCCTCTGCAACAGCAGTCGCGAACTATTATCAGCCCAACTAAAGTTTTTCGAAGAGCCATTTGAGAGACCGGTGGAGGCGAGATCGTCGCTGTGTCCCTGCGGCGTGAGCACCTCTTGCTGAATTTTTTAAACAGACGGTTGTGAAGGATCTGTGGTAACACACTGCGCACAAACCGGCGCAGCCTCCGCCTCGTCACTATCTAGCCCGGTGTGACACGGCTGCATGCTACACCACGCCTCCGATAAAGGACAGCGCCACCACAGCGTCACCGGAGGCTTACGTCACCGACGGTGGCAATAAAACTAAGCTGCCAAGCTCGGAAGTGAGCAGTAGCGTCGGTATGCTCGCCCCGCTGCTGCTACTTCGCTAATAACCAGTTGTTATGTTTGTGTTGGGATGCGTCCTTCCATCAACATGGCATCCCACAGATCTAAGAATTGCAGAAATGAAACATAACTTGAGAACCTTTAACCACAGCCGCGCATGCTGCATCACACTTGTGCAGTCAACGTCAATAGTGTAGAGACCACGAGACACAAGCAAAAGCTGAATGTTGCCGCTGCTTCGGCAGACAGCCTTGAAATTAGATTTGCGGACTGTTCTTTAACGCGCTAACAACATGTACTCTGCA
This sequence comes from Rhipicephalus sanguineus, assembly GCF_013339695.2. Taxonomy (NCBI): domain Eukaryota; kingdom Metazoa; phylum Arthropoda; class Arachnida; order Ixodida; family Ixodidae; genus Rhipicephalus; species Rhipicephalus sanguineus. Next base: position 44,094,957 of record NC_051185.1, on the reverse strand, counting down.
GTTTGACCGAATACGGTCACAAATTGCTGGTAAATTAAAAGTTTTCTCGCACACAGTGGTCTCCTAAGTTCTGACGCCGACTTTACATGTGCAAAATAATATGCTGAAAAGTTTCTACCGTAAGCAATGTTCAGATAACTTTAATGCCATAAATACTGTTTGACAGGAATATTTCTGCTGCTATTTAAGTAAATTTAGGGTATCCTGTGCTCAGTATTTCAAATACTTCGCAACGAATTTCAAGCCCTTGCAACAAAGCACAGTACCAACCCGCCTCTTCGCTACAGGTACAATTCGTCTGTTGAACGTACGCAAGCTGGGAGGCTCCATGCGCTCGAATTTCGCCTAGGCTTGCATACTTGTCCAAGTTTGTGAACAGACCCACGCAGAAGAGCAGGGTGATTTTTAGGGGCGAAGCTCCTTAAGGCGGCACCCGTTCGTCCCTCGTAGTCGTAGTCGTAGTCCGTAACCAGTCTTACGCTTTGACCTCCAAGGTGGTGCCGATGGGAGATTTTTCCTGTGCGTTGTTGAACAATAAAAAATTCGCAGCGGTAGCTACAAGCCGACTTCTTCTGTCTCTCATTCCCATTAGCAGCCATTCTTTACCTCCAAGGTAGTGCCTGGTGAGATTTCTCCTGTGCGTGATTAATCAATAACAATTTTGTTCAAAACGCCGTTGATTGATGAAATAAACCAACGAAAGACGCCAGATGTTTTGTAAAAGCAAAACGGAAGAACGCCAGATGTTTCTAAAGCAAGAGGAAAAGACGCCAGCTGCTTAACGAAAGACGCCAGATGTTTTCTAAAGCAATGGTTTTCTAAACAATGAAAATTCACAGCGTACATGTAAAATTAAAGTGAGCTGCAAGTCGTCATAACTCATCGAACCTTTAGTATAAACGCGCCCTATCTCACGTCGGTGATGATGTACTGGGCAGAATTCACGGAAGATTCACGGTTTACCGATGAACCTCCGCAGCTTCGCCCACTCATCATCATTCACTCCGTGGATATGCTGTGATTTTTTTCTTCTTCTAGGAATCGATGCCTCTCGAAGGTAAAAGGACTTGTTTCGGATGCCTATCTGGGCACCTTAAAAAATCAAAATCAAAACAAAACAAAAACACGAGGCAAGAGAGGTCACAGCTACTTTACAATGCCCCTTCTTTCGCGAACTTCTTATGCAGTATAATACACCCGTACCTTCTGGGAAATCTGAGGAATGCCTTTTCAGCATTGCAAGCCATGTTTACAAAAAAGAAAGAAAGAAAGAAAGAAAGAAAGAAAGAAACAAATTCTGCAACAACCACAGGCAAACATTTGTATTAGCAGTTCGAGAAACAACTCATTATGCGGGTTGATATATATTTCTGGGAGTAGACCACTTCGTTGCGAATCTCGAAAGTTGATCGAATATGTTTTGTGGGAGCATCCACAGCGTAATACACAATTTTTTGGAGTACATTGCATTCTGCTCCAATGCAATTATGAATTCAGTATTCTGTGTTCTCTACTGCTGTTTTGTGCAATACTCAGTAACTGTTCTTAATTGTAACTTTGAAGACATCTTGTAGAAGCCTTCGCTGCCTACACTTGAAGTAGGGGTCCTCCTCCGCACCTAGAATGTTGTTGGCGAGAACATAGACAGGCGACATGGTATTTGCGTTCATACTTAGCAAGAGGAAAAGGCCTCAACTTTATCTGCTTTCCGCGCGTGTCAATTCTTAGGTCCGCTTGTTCATTTTAGTTCGCTCATTTCTTTTTTCGGCTACTGCCGAAGACACCGGATCGCACCAAACCGTGAACGCCGCCCTCCCATGATAGCAAATGGATTTCAAGTCATTCTCTTTGTGTTGTCGGGTAGAGCGTCAGACATTCGACATTCTTTTTCCGGTGCCCCCGCCTACCACTGTTTCGTCTACCTGACACCCTACCCAGCCAGAATTGGTTTCGTGTATGGACAACAAAAAATACAAAAAAGCAAATACCATCGCGTACAAAACTGCCGAGAGACGCAGTGCACGTATAGTGCCAACTGTGCACTCTCAGTGTATCTCAGATGTCGTGCTTTAGAAGGAAAAATATTTGCAATGCTGATTCTGGAAGGCTGTTTGTTTCCGGGATGCGGGATTTGCGGATAGGCACGGCCGAGTTGTGGGCACGCTACGAAAGAAAAAAAAAACTATTTGCACTGCCACTTACGGGAGCTTTCAGCCTTTTGCGGACGGTGCAAGCCTGTGGGATTGAGATCGAGTACGTGTCTCGTGGCATATACCTGAAACCACAAAACAACAACGTATTCCTGAAACGTAGATAAGAGGGCATCACCGAAACAAAAACATTTATTACAAAGCACAAAAAGGCCACTGGATACCTTTGATGTAAAAGTTGTTAAAAAAAGATGGCTGCGCATATTCTGGAAATGAATACACTCGAACCGAAAAGAACAGGATATCTTTGAATTCAAAAGACATCTACTTTCATTCGTCAGAAGCTCCGAGTAAGGTATTTTTCTTGTGTTTAGATGAATCTGGTGCTGTTGCGGAAAGGTTTCTCTTTTGTGTGTCCACCTATGCAAATGAAATTTGCTAGCGGTCGCGCACGAACGGGATATATATTTTAAGAGGTGTTGCATAACACGTACGGCGTTCAAAAGAAAAAGTTCAGGTGATCGAGCTGGGCCACCTGGTCCACATCCGGGGGTAGGACCTAACTGATTCGAACAGTAGACAAGTGGACGAACGCTTAGGAATACGTGATAGGTTTTGCATGAGGATTATTATTATTATTATTATTATTATTATTATTATTATTATTATTATTATTATTATTATTATTATTATTATTATTATTATTATTATTAATGATATGCATATAAAATACACAATTAAAAGAGGAAGGACGGAGTTAGCAGGCTGACAACTGCCACCTAGAGAGGCACAACGCCTGCATACTCTTTCGGGAGGTGGGAACAAATAGAAGAAAGGAAGATAAGAGGCGAGAAAGAGAAAAGAAAATTAGAAAGTAAAGAAAAACATGACGCCGACTTCGACAAAAATAAAGAAAAAACCTAATAAAAACATCTATAAACGGGTGGGCAGATCTGTTTGGTCGATGGGCCTGGTCGTGTCGAGCAGCACACCCTATCGGAGAGAGGTAATCGTGAAGGATTGCGCACTTAAATCCAAGAAATCCTGTTCCTTAATCAGCAATGCCCGCTGCGTAAGGAATGCGGGACACTCTAATACAAGACGCTCAAGTGTTTCGCAGAAGCCACAAGATGCACACAACGGACAGGTATAACACTCGGCCTAGTTGCACTCCAGCTGCTTATTTCTCTTTGTTGGGGCGCAACGGAATCCGCTAAATCCTTCTTGTCGACGTTTCTCGTCGGGGTTTCTTAACCAACCGAATATGAGATTATTCGGTGCACGTCCGAGCAGTACGTATACATGTTTGTATGCCGCTAAACCCACCGCGTCGTTCCAACAGGATGCGCAGGCTGGTGATTTGTTGCGCCCTCAAGTACGTTGGCTTTACGACGCCGCAGCGCTACCTGTATTCCATGTAGATCCCGTTATCCCCTTCCTGTGCTGTTCGTTAACGTACTCGTTGCATTTGTTTGTCTTCCAGTGCCAAGCTAGTTTTCTTGCTTACACGTCTGACTATTGCAATCATACGCGGCCGCAGGGTTCTTCATTAAGGGGGGCCAAGCTTCACCATAGCAACCCCCATTCCACCCCCTCCCTCATTTGTCGTGTCTGAAAGAAAACAAGCTGCGTAATGGATGTCAAAATGAAAATGAACGGATGACGTGCTCCTCACAAGGGACTGCCATTGGACCCGGATCTCTAGGGGTAACGATGGGAAGGAAAGAGTTCTTTGAATTCAGCATCAGGGGTTCTTGCTGGCCATTATCGTCAAACGTATACGTACGTAAAAACATACGTATAGTCAAACCCTGCGCATTTGAAAATGACGTGAAAGATCCGACTGAGCGCAGGTATGGGGCGAAACTGGCACCCCCTCCCCTCTCCTTTAGATGACTAGGGGGGATGGGAGGGGGGCCTTCTCCCCTACTCCCGTGCGCATGCCTATGATTAGAGTTGCGGGGTCTCCATGAGGAGGCATCAACTTCTGGATGTTTTTACAAGGATATCTCTTGGGAATTTCTGATTAGCTATAACCAAGCCGGTAACCCAGAGAGTGCAGAGGTTCTTCGTTTGCATCACCTAATCCTGGAGTGCTCGTTTGTTTATGCTGATGACGCTGCTGTGAGGACCGTGGACTGACTATTGCACGTAGTGATAGTTAGTGAGGACGTCAGAGCAAACCACGAGCGTCGACTGTGTTTGTGTAACGACGGCTAGAAAGGGAACTACGCTTGCAGCTGTTCGCTGTTTCCGCGTTTTTCTTCCCCTTATTCGTGGAATTTTCGTTGCCGGAAATACATACTCACCAAACCCACAAGCAGCTAATCAACTGCGCTCGGCACGGGATGGCTGTCAATGTTTACCTGCTTAGAAGCTACCCATGTCCGCTAAGCAAGCGACATTCTTGAGTGCACTTACAAGGCCTTCATCGCGAGTGATCTGTTGCTTTTTAACCTGTTCTTGTACGCTGCTGAAACGTGCGACCAGTCGATAACCGTAAGGTTGTTGTGATATGTTCCGGTTTTCCATCCTGCCATACCATACGGAAGAGCACATCGTTGTAATTTTTCACTTGACAGGCCGCGTTATAACTTCATTTTCATATATGGGAGCTGGATCGCGAGACTCAGATGTTATTGAAGTCACCGATGTACTGGTAAAACGAAAACACTTCCTCTAGGGCAGCCTTCGGTACTGAGAAAATTCCGGCGGGGCGACAGCTAACCCGTTTCTTTTTTTTTACCGCTCTCGATTTCAGATAAATGAATTTTGAATAATAAGAAACAAGCTTATAGGTATAGCTCGATGTCGTTTACAGCATACATACTGGTCTTTCAATTTATATTGGGTTCATTGTGCTCTAATTCAGGCTCAATGTTTATTGAAATGTAAAAGGCCTCAGAGTTGTGACTAGTAAAATAAAATAAGTGTACATAGCTTGCGCTCCAATGTCCAGTTACAATATATTTCATTGTTGCTTGATGCCTTTACACAATATGCTGTGGAAATTAGAGGTAATTTGCTGAGGTATTTTACTTTGGCGGTCTAGACAGCGGAACTCTTGCGTCGATGGCACTGAGTTTCTGCTAGGGCAGTTCGTTTAGCAGCGCAACGCGCAAAGTTGTGCCAAATGCGCTTTAGAACTATCCAATGGGTGACAGTGCAAGGAGGCCGCAATTGCGTAATGGGGAAAAATTGAGGCATCTACGCACTATTGGTGCGATGACTGAGGAAACAGCAGAGCCGGTGGCCCTCCCCGCCTTCTTCCCCCCCCCCCCCCCTTTACCATCACTTCCCTTCCCCACCGCCTTCCTATACTACACTATACAAGGTTATGCCATGCTTTACTCTCTCGCCTCCTTCTTTCCATCCTGCTGACCCTCATTCCCTCTCTCACCCATTTGCTATACCATACTATACATGGGAATGCTATGCTTTACCTTCTTCCCTCCTCCTCTCCCTCACATCACTCCTTCTTACCCTCAGTGGGTTTGAGAAATGCCTTGTTTAAAGCCTGTTTTTCCAACTTGATTTCGAGCGTGATCATGCGACAGACAACGCGAAAGACATACAAACGCCGACAAGCAGGGCCCCTAAGCAGCTTCACAGTTCAATGTCGGGAACACGCTACCATACCGGAAGGGTGCCGGCTTGGGCTAGTTGATATGTCATGATCAGTGGCGTAGCCAGGAGGGGGGGGGGGGGGGGCACAACGGGCCCGTGCTCCCCCCCCCCCCCCGAAATTTTTTTCCCATAAGATACAGAAGGACAAAATAACACTCGATTTCACTTATCCCCCAGACCCAATGTCCGAACAAGGAGGTGCCCCCCCCCGAAAAAATTTCTGCCTACGGCACTGGTCATGATGATTGCTACAGCGCGAACTGAGGACTCGGACGAGGAGGCACGCGAGGTCCTAGTCCTAGTCCTCAGTTCACGCTATAGTAATCATCTCTACCGCGGAAGCCATAGCAGGCGCCAGCTCCTGCGCTATAGTTTTCGAGAACTGTACCAGCGCTCTGCGTTCCACGACCTATGTAATGCGCTCGCTGTTTTAAGACGAATGTTTCAGATGCCAAATCAAACGCGACAAGTGACCGTCGGCGTCAACACGATCGACGCGAAAAATGGTTATGTGATGGTGTCATCGTGACATCACGGATCTGCCAAAATTTGTGACGTCATACTGACGTCACTCTGACGTACCATAATGTGAGGTCACATGGTGACGTAATCACACGACATAGTCACCTTGTGACGTCCATAATATGAGGTCACATGTGGATGTCATCACATGACATATTCACTTCATCAAAGATGGGCCGATCCCAAAGGCACTGGAAGACCACGTGAGGTGCACAAAGCTTGCGCCACCTTCGATCCCTGAGGCAGTGCGAAACTACGCTAGGCGCAGAAAGCTTTCGGGGAGGGATCAATACAATCGACTGAGAAGAAAACGACGAATGAGAAAAAAAAAAGATGGCTTTCGTCTTTGAGTCATCTTTGGTGAATGCATAAGGGAACGTGAGAATTTTCATCCACCACTGTAATAATCGCTTGCGTGGTTACATTTGACGTTGAGAAACCCACGAACGCACGCATAAGAACTGCGCTGTACAGAAATAGTTGTAAAGATAGATTCATACTTCCACGACGGAGAGCCCCTGAGCGTCTATAGCTGTGCGGCTTGGCTCCCATCGCCTTTTTGTACGGTTGGGTCAGAGCGGCGCCCCAGAACCTTACACCCTTCTCAAGTGTTCAAATTACCGTGCGGACATGATGGTTTAGTACACGCCTCGCGTTATGTGAGTGAGTTTTGCATGGTAATTACGCAACTTTGCAGTTCGCTATGGGGATAAATTAACACATCGTGATGGAGCGCTTGGAAAGCGTGGCCTTCCGCTTGCTCCCATCGCATATTTATTTACGTGAAAGGCTCATATCCCTCATCAAAAGAGAAATGTTATCATCGGTGTCGGCGTCAGTACGAGTGATGCAGAAAATCATCACGTGATTAAGTCGCCCTATGACGTCAGTGATCGACAAAATGTGTTACGTCACATACCGTGACATCACAGGATGACGTCATCATCATGTGACGGCACGGCCGATCTGCGTCACGGCCGATCATGACCGATCTGCAAAACCACGTGAGGTACGGAAAGCTACTCATGCCTCCGATCTCGGAGGCATTTCAAAACCACGTTGGTTGCAGAAAGCTTTGGAGGGTGGGGGGTCAATGCAGTTGGCTGAGAAGAAAAAGAAGAGGAAGTCGATGGCTTTCGCCTTCCACTCGTCTTAGGCATGTGCACAAGAGACCCTGTGACTATCCCTGCTTTGGATGCAGGAGAGCGCTATCGCTCCACTACTAACGTACGCGGTTAGCGGTTAGAGCCTTTACGCTACGACTGCATCAAAACTGTCGACATCATATGACCTTCATGGCTGCTCGAACGCGCCTCGAAGTCCATCAGTGCTCCATTAGAGCAAACGCCTTCCTAGGAAATTTGGGCTATTCACTCTCACCGTCGACCATTCTCGTTCTTTTTTTAAATTATTCCCAGGGTGTCACTTGGTAGTCTACGCTTGTAGAGGCCTCTGTGTTGTGAGCAATAGCAAAAAATCTCGATCTCATTTTGCCTAATGTTATAACCACCGCGTTTACAACTTTCTGGTGGTTTCACAAACTACATAATAGCGCCAGCTTTAACTGAGTTATGAAGCTCTATGACGTACGTTTTCCCAAACTTCGTAAAAGCGCGAACTTAGTTTAACTGAGTTATGGGCGACGGTCATGTACGGCTTCCCTAACTTCATATAAGCGCCCTTGTTTTTACTGAATTCATGACTTTTAGAGGCCGTTAGCAGTCAAAATGGCTTCTAAATGAACAATAGTTTTTTGCAGGATTACGCTTACATTCATGCACTTCTCAAATTTTATACACACTGTGTGGTAAGGACGTGAATTAGGAAGCCCAGTATGAATGCTTCATTTCTTCTGCAAGCTTCTCTCCCCTTCCCCTAGTGTAGGGTAGCAAACCGGACCTTCTAATTCTGGTTGACCTCCCTGCCTTTCTCTCATTTATCTCTCTCTTTCTCTCTCGCTCTCTACAAGGCTGCAAAGTAGATGAAAATGGAGTAGTAGCCCAGCGTTGGCAGCGCAATGTACACAAGAACGTATTACTTTCATTGTCAGCAAGTCTTTAAAGGGACTGTCTACCGCTCGGAAACATTTTTTTGGTTGTGGTGAAAATGAGAAGATCGTTCGTCACATGGGCGGCAACGAGCGCGCTTTCGTCCCATAAAAAAAGAATTATAATTTTAATCTGATGTTGAAAACCGTGAAAGAATGACCGCTAGCGTCACCCAACAGCAAAGTTGTCGCAATTCCCGCAATCTATAGGTGTGACAGACTATCCACGCAGGTGGACTTATTTTGCTTAAAAACAAACATGTAGAACTTGAGAGTGTATTTTCCGCTCTTGAAACAGCTTTCGATTGCGTCAAAAAGTAATTTTTGCTGTATTTTTTTTATCTCACGCGCCCAAAAAGACGCCTGGCGGCGCTGCCGACGCCGCCGCTTTCGAGTTAGTCTGCTTCAACACCCCGCGCTGGTTGTACCGTTACGCTGCGCTGTCGTTAGGATGTCTCGTGCGTGCTGCGCTGTCAAGGCATGCATTTATCATCGCTACATCAGTACAGGAGTTTCGCTACATCGTTTGCCTGCAAGACCGTTACAGAAACGTCTGTGGGAAGATTGCGGCAGCAGTGCTAAAATAAACGCATAGACTGCAATCATAGCAAAACGAGCGTTCTGTAATCGTATAATAAGGCTTCATTTAACCGATGGTGCGCTTAAAACGACTGTTACATTCATTGCATTAGTGTTCAGAGAAAAAAAAGAAATCCTACAGAAATGAAATGTGCTTTCGGTTTTAAGTTTTACCGGTACTACAATCGTCATCGCGTCCACCAACCAGTGTTGTGGGGCGTATTCACACCAATGGAAGAAGACCGAACGCAGATCGAAAAATTATGTTTTAAAATTTTCTACTCACTTTACAGAGAAACTGCTGCAAGGTTGGACACTTCAGACGGTATGCTTTCGAATGCGGTACAAAACAGAAAAGCGATGAAGGACGGTAGACAGTCCCTTTAAGGTAAGCACTTGCACGAATACACAAGAACAACGAGTTGCTTATTGGACGCCGCCGAACTGTGAACTTGCCCTGCATGCATTTAACAGTTGGCGTCGTTTAGCCAACTGCTTTCTTGAAATGGCCCTTCCGCCATTAAACACCATACATCATCATCAACTGCTTTTTTGTGCGGACTGTACAGTAAGGTTCCTAAGTTGCTAGACAACTCACTGTTGGATTCAGATTGCAATAAGACAATGTTTGAACAGCGGAATGCGAACAATAACCAATACCAGCGATCACTTAACCATCTTTAGCCGACATTAGCCAACGTTATTCCTCATACAGTGAACACAAACGAACATTCGCTATTCCCCGCCACGGTGGTCTAGTGGTTATGGCGCTCGACTGCTGACCCGAAGGTCGCGGGATCGAATCCCGGCCGCGGCGGCTGCATTTTCGATTGAGGCGAAAATGTTTGAGGCCCGTGTACTTAGATTTAGGTGCACGTTAAAGAACCCCAGTTGGTCAAAATTTCCGGAGCCCTCCACTACGGCGTCTCTCATAATCATATCGTGGTTTTCGGACGTTAAACCCCAGATATTATTATTATGATAACATTCGCTATTGCTCATGAGTCGTGGTACTAAAAACATAACTACGATGATGGAAATCACGCGACTTAGTGAGACGCTATGAGTCAGACTGTATTACCTTCGAAAGCGGCCCATTTATTACCTCCGTATTCAGACAACGTACCTCGTCTGAAAATGAAGGTTGAAGTGGCAACGAAAAACGTTGTCATTCAAAAGAGAATTTCCACGTCGATATTGCGAACTCGAACTCGTCAAGTCCACTTCTCTGAACTGTTCGGCTGCTGACTCGAAGGTCACGGGTTCGATAGCAGCCGAGGCGGTCGCATTTGGATGGAGGCACTCCACTCCCCTCTATAAAGCTTTCTGCGATTGAGGGTAATGAAATTAAATGGGGCGAGATGTCAGAAACCCGTGTACTGTACGATGTCAGCGCACGTTAAAGAACACTATTTGTTCGAAATTTCTGAGCCCTCCAGTACAGCGTGCATCGCAATGATATCGTGGTTTTGGCACGTAAAATCTCGGGTTAGAGCTCGGTTGTTATTATCATTCCTCTGCGCAGCAGTGCTTACCTATAGCCAATATGACGCGCTGTAGTTGGAAGGAAGGAAGGAAGGAAAGAGAAAGGGAGAAAGCAGGAAGTTTAACCCCAAAAACTTCCGACTGGCTACCCTACACAGGAAGATTATGGAAGGGAACAGAAAGATCAGAGAAGGAGAGGAGGGAAGAGAAGAAAAAAATAAGAGAGGCAGTGAATTCACTGCAGCGTGCGGGACTGCACCACAAGTCATAAGCGTTCGCACGAGGCCGTCACCTTTAAAAAGCACCAGAGTGCCTTCACTGACTTGTGGGTTGTCGAGAGATGGGGTTGTTGTCGTACCAGCACCTGTACGGAATGTTGCCGATCATTCAGTCGTTGCAGTGCGTTGCAGAGTACCTATCTCTCCAAGGCCAATCGAGAACAATGGCACAGCAAGTGGTCGATGTTGTCTTCGGTGCCGCAAACGTCGCATGCCGCACTGTCAGTAATTTAATTGCCGTTGTATATGTTTTCATGAAGGCAACTCCCAACCAAAGGCGATAGAGAAGCGAAGCTTCGCGTCGATGAAGGCTGGATGGAGGCCGGAGCTGCAGTGAAGGGTTCACTTGGTGCAGTTTGGTATGCCGCATGTTTGGCGCGTTCCACTACATCAGTGTGAGACTGTGGGCCAGTTGTCGAAACTGCCTTTCAGCGTCTGTCCTCGAAAGCGTAATTGGAACGACGTTTGCTTCGCGATGTGATGCACGAGCTGTAGTCGAACTCATGAATAATTCGGTAGGATGCGGTCTGATACTAGCCTTCCCGCTGTTTTTCGTCCCTCATGCCTTTCAATCTTCTGTATCGCATGTGTCAGCTTCGACACGGCTCAAACTCGAAATATCAGCGCGGTCACCTTGATTAGGATAAATGACGCTTGTCGTATGCTGTGTTTATAGAAGTTTTCTTGCGTACGTGATGCGAAAATGAAACCGAGTGTACTCTACACTTAACGGGGCCGCAGATGTAGGCACACTTGTTTTGGCTTCGTGATAGCGCTGTGAGTCATTAGTGACTCGTCCCCATTCCAGGTGCGCGTCGCGAAGAACGAACGTGTCCAGTTGCAGGCACGTTTGTGTGAACTCGCATTTGAGGCACAATGATCGTGTCTGTCGCGCGTGGGTCTGTTCTCGTTCAAATGAAACTATCCAGCGCGGTCATTAGGGAACGTGACTCAGCTCTCCAGCACCTCCTCACGAAAAATGCGAACCATCGTGGCGGGCTACCTTTATATTTGCGTAGTTCCGAGCTCTATTCAGCTTGTTGACGAGGTGCCTGCTTTCACTATAATCAATGCTTGCGATAGAGAAGTGCCTGCAGTCTGATGATTGCAAGTCATCGCCACACAGGTTGTCGTTGTCACTCGGTGCTTTGCGTAGATTTGACAGCAGTTGTGGACCTTCGGAATGAAAGCCATTCTAGCTGAAGGAACAGGAGAGTCTGTCTTGTTTTATGAGGTTGTTCACGAATTCGCACGAATGTGTGTGCTGTAAACCGGGCATCGTATGCACACGGGCACTTCTGCGGTGCGCTCATAGGATTGCGTGATGTGTACATACTGAAGAGGTGGACAGCTTTGTGCAAAAAAACGCCAGGCCTGCGCTGAAACCGCAGCACAGTCACAGCGAAAGCTTGAAGAGCGGCGTTTCTAGCGCCCTTTGTAAGCTCTCTTGGGGCTACTAATACAAGTACACTAGCAAGGTACCCACTACGCCATAAATCACAATTTTTGTGAAGTTGGGAAGCACCTATTAAGCCATTATTCGTCATTCTGCGGAAAAGCGAGGTACCAGCTACACGTCCGTAAGGTATTATGTGCAGGCCCGTGTACTTAGATTTAGGTGCACGTTAAAGAACCCCAGGTGGTCGAAATTTTCGGAGCCCTCCACTACGGCGTCTCTCATAATCATATAGTGGTTTTGGGACGTTAAACCCCAGATATTATTAAGGTATTATGTGCACTTTGTAGACGCCACGACTGATGATGATGAATAATTATGGCTGAGTCCTTTGTAATGGGTTGGAAGCTTTAAACGGCCCAACAGTTAGGTAATTTGCATTGGGTGACGCCCGGTCGCTATTTCCCTCTCCCACCATGCTGTATAACATACGGTGAAGTGGAGGAGGGGCGGGAGGGTGCGAAGAACTTTATTGTGACCCCGAGGAAATGGATCATGCGCGGGCTTCCTTGGACTTGCGAGGAACCCACTACGCTATAAATCATTGTAAATTTTGAGATGTAGGGAAGTAAGCACTGTGCCATTTTTCGTCATTCTAAGGAGAGCCGTGGTACCTGCTAAACGCATGTAAGGCATTATGTGCACTTTGTTGATGCTGTACCTGATGACGATGAAGAATTATGGCGGAGCCCTTTCTAATGGGTTGGAAGCATTCAACAACCTACTCGTTGCGCAATTCGCATTGTGTGATGCCTGGTTACAGAATTCGCGTTGTGCGACGCTTGGTGCTTATTTTACTCTTCTACCACGCTACAATGCATACGTTTATGTGGTTCCTTCCCGACATGAAGCCTGTATAGGACCTTTTTGCAAAGCAGTTTCAAGCACCGGCATGGCTCAGAAGTTGAATACTGGGCTCCCACGCAGTGTGCCCAGCTTCGAACATCGTTCGATCCTGGAATTTTTTTCCTATTTCGTTTTTTTTTTCTTATTTGGAGTGATAGTGATTACGGACACCGGTGGCGGCGGCGGTGGACAACTACGGCGCCGAAAACGGCCGCTGAAATGATCTCATAACAGCTTTCGCTGTAACATGAAGCTACCCTCTTACCAGCCGCATCGAATATTTGTCCCTCAGGCACTACCATAATCAATGATAAAGATGTAACCTCTTCCATCATAATGGTGAGTATCGTAGTAGGTGTTGTGCGCCTCGCTGCATGCACAGTCTGCCTCTTTCATTTTGCTGTGCTGCCCTATGCCGTTTTGGTAGGATTTTAGTAGGGGCCGGGACGGCCAGTATCGCCAGAATTAAAGAGGCGTTTCGCGACTTTTCCGCTATGTGAAGGGCGCATGCGCCGTGGCGTCGTCCCCCTATTAAGTCGTCCCCCACTTCTCTGAGCAAATGAGGAAATATTTGCACCTGTATGCAGTTGACTACGCTGAACAGGGAACGAAAGAGATCAGCAATTCATAGCTACTGCTTCACACGGTAAGCGTCTTCTCTGGGCCGGAAGAGACGCCTACCGAGTGCATCTGTTGACGTGATTAAATGCTCTCTTTCAGTCGCTGTTCAGGGTAGACAACTGGACGCAGAGGCAAAGGTTTCTGGCTCGCTCGGAGGGGTACACATCTTCATGCCTCCATCATGACCATTACAATATGCCCCCCTCCTTATGATGGAAGGCATTCCACCATTATTTTGAATTATGGTAATGGATGATGGTGAAATTTTCAACCGGGAGTGTATAACTATATATTTCTAATTAACCAGGACTCAAACTTCAGCAGAGAATAATATGAGTTTGTTGGACCGAACAGCCACATCTTAATTGAAAAGTGATGCTCAGCACTTGCGCGATGCTTACGTCAAAATTCATGCACTATCATGTGCATTTTCACAAGACAAATGGAAGGCGAAATCCATCTTCTTCTTCTACTTCTTCTTAATTTACTTTATTGATCCCGCCCGAAAGCTTTGCGCAACCAACGTAGTTCTGCAGTGCCTCCGGGATCGAAGGAATTAGAAGGTTTCTGCACATCGCGTCGTCTTGCAGTGCCTCCCTGATCGGCTCACTTTTGGCGAAGCGACCATGTCACCTGATGACGTTTTCATGGGACGTCACAAATTTTGGGGACCTGTGACGTCATTGGGTGACGTCATTGCATGATGATGATCTTTTGCATTACTCGTGTTGAAGCCGCCGGTCCCTTTTCCAATTTCATGAAGCAACTAAGGAGGAGGAAGGGAAAGATGGAGAAAAGGGAGGTTAGCCAGCTGTCAGACAGGCTGGCTACCCCGTGCTGGGGAAGGGGTGTAAGGGAAATAAAAGATGATAGTAAAGAGATGTTGCAAAGAAACAAGACGCAGAAAAATGAAAAAAAAATTCACCGACGATTACGATACTGCCTAATGCGAATTCTGAGCGCAGCTTCGTGTTTTGGCTTTCCGCAAGGTATCGACTACGCCATAAATCATAATTTTTGTGAAGTAGGATAGCACCCACTACGCCATTATTCGTCTTTCCGCGGATAAGCGAGGTACCCGCTACACATCTGTCAGGTATTATGTGCACTTTGTTGATGCTGCATGTGGCTGATGACGATGAAGGATTATGGCTAAGCACATTGCAGTGGGTGGGAAATGATAAACCGCACAGTCGTTGCGCGATTAGCATTGTGTGATGACTGGTTGTTATTTTACTCTTCTGCCACGGTATATTACATAGGTTAACGCTATTACTTGCCCGATATGACGCATGTATAAGGTCTTTTTGCAAATGCATTTCAAGTGCCAGCGTGGCTCTGTGATAGAATACTCGACTGCAACGTAGAGCGCCGGGGTCAAGTCCCATTCAATCCTGGGTATTTTTTTCTCATTTTATTTTTTCAAGTCTATCGGTACCTTTTCAAGTCTATCGGTTACCCCAGCGACTGCAACGGCGACGGCGTCACTGCTTAACGCAGGAACGGGTGCCTAAGCGCTGCGCACTAAAAGAGAACAGTTGTCCGCAAGAAACGCAACAACGCTTTTAAAGCCTTCTGTGCTGCGGACGGTCTCAGCCACTGTCCTACGACCCTTTCCTCCGACAATGGGCGATTATAAAGTTTATATAACACTTTCGCCTTAATAATCTCATGCAGAACACATCGATGTTCAGATTTACGCGAGCCGACCTCGTATGCGTAAGAGGTGTACTATCACGCTCAGTATGAGCTACATCATGCGAGCGCGTGGCCGAGCGCTCTGCAAGGTTGTATAGTGGCGCCGATAATAGCATATTTTCGAGTTATCGGGAGAGAGTTTGGCTGGTCCTGCGAGCGCGCATCGCCTCCACTTGCTTTCACCCTCGCCCTCGTTTTCCCCAGCGGTGATATCAGCTTCGGAAATGATAACTTCGAGGGTGAGAGCAAGCAGTGGGGGCGATGCGCGTTCGCACGGGCAGCCAAACTCTCTCCCGACGACTCGAAAATATGCCATAATCGGCGCCACTGTACAACCTTGCAGAGCGCTCGGCCACGCGCTCGCGTGATGTAGCTCATACTGAGCGCGATAGTACCTCTAGCAACGTTCTATAGTGTTTGAAAGCCTTGTGGATTCAATACGTGGGGTATCCTAACTCTAGACTATTACTACGCTGACTTCGTTGGAATACATTTCCGCAGTGAGAACGTAAGTGAGGCCTAATGCAACGTGCAACGCGCACGCAGTGGAAAAACTACCAAAGTCCTACAGTCATTTACGTTTCCAGAATGGCGATGTGAGTTATACATCAACGTCGCTATGGATTTCGTCAGAGACGGGTTGCACGGCACAGCCCTTATGCACAGCACGCACTTGATGGCCCGAACCTTCGTGCGGAAAGGGCTCCTTGCACAGGTCATCTTTGTGAGCAGTGGCGTGTCCCCCACACCATGAAAATAGAGTCACGTGATTTATTTGTTCAAAACGTCAGAACGAGTTCTCCGTTTGCATTAGAATTTAGATGCGCATTCCAAAGACGAAAAACAAACAAAAAAGCATTTACGTGAAATTCTCAGTCCACCACTTCATGGTTTTCCGCACAAGGACATGACTTGGATGTTTTTGTTTTCACAGGGAAGTGCAAATGCATAAAAAAAAGGAAAAACACACATGGTTTCGGAACGCAGTCATGGTTATACGGTGTTTATAAGGAACACAGTCATGTTCCGTATAAAGACCAAATCGAAACCCTTGTCCCACGCATTGTAACCTCGAGTAAAAGCGCGCGACCGCTGGGGATGAATGCGGCTGCAGCAGAGACGATACGAGCCGGCCATCTCCGCCGCACGGAGGGCGCATGCGATAACGTCGCCCCGCGTGCTAGGCCTACCGTCGATCGCTCCTCAAGCAGAGAGGAAACGACTCACCCGTCTGTCGTCGGGCAGAGGAGCACGAAGGGGCGTCGCGGTGCGTGTGTGTGTGAGCGGGCGAGGGGGGTGGTAAGAGTGGTGGCTGCGTCTCTCGAGCAGCAACTGCGAATTTTGATTACAATGGCGTGGTCGCGAGCGATCACGACAGACATCAGTAGTCCGCTTGTATACCCTTGTACGTGCTGTGCCGTCACCGTTTATTTCGCGTTGAGACGACAGACAGCACGAAAGCCGCTTCGATGTCTGGAGCGGCCGTATTCTCTTATGCGAGCGTTTTGTACAGTTGCCTGAGATCGGATCGAAAAGACTTAGCTGCTACCCTTACCTCGCATAACATTTCAATTTGTTGCTGTCGCATACACTTCGTCCCCCAATAGGCTAATAATTTTTTTTTATCACGTGAAGGCCACGAAGATGTTAACGCGGATCTCATGCGCTTCGAACCACGAGGTACTATGATTGTCACATGACTCTGTTGAACACGCCAGCTTTTCTCTCAAGGTCGCTTTCGCTTGAGGCATAAAACATCGGCCTTAAAAGAAAGAAAAAGCATGTCAAGGGAAAGCGTTAGGGGCCAAAAATCTTAGCGAAAGGCTAAAAAATTTGGAGGCCCTTCCCCAATCGGAGAAAGGGGGGCACGCCAAGCTTCGCGTGGGCGTGCCTTGCGTGCTGCTTTTATTAATTAATTAATTTATTTATTTATTTAATTATTTATTTATTTATTTATTTATTTATTTATTTCCTTTTTCCTTCGTTTGCTTCTTTTTTTCCCTTTCTTTCTCTCTTATTTTCTTTGTTTCCTTCTCCCTTTCTTTCTTTCGTTATAGGTAGCAGCCATCTCCGGAATGCTATTTTCGGGCCGAATCGGCATGGCGTCTTTCGTGTTCTTTCCAGCATTCGTCAGCCTCTAGAACGGCCCAACGAAAGGACCGTCATGCGGTGAAGAAAACGCATGTTAGAAATTCAGTTTTTTCGAAGTCGTAATTTTCCTGAAATGTGCCATTCCTGACACCGACCGTACGTGTTGTCCAGCACATAGCTTTAGTCCGCCAAGACGAAATATTCTAATGAAGCACCCACATTACGTGTACTGCTTCCCTATTATAAACGATAGTCTTTCTTGGGATACTTAAACGGAGAAATTTTGGTCTGTCTGTCTTTCTGTTTGTCGGCACGTCACTCGATTCAGCTGCTCGGCCAAAGTTGAACCACTTGCTCAAGGACCAGCCACCTTGAACTGGTACGACTGTTCATAGTTGTGAACGTTGTCGATCAAAAAGTAAATATCACGCATATCTGAGGCGCAACATCACTAGGTAAGTATTAGGTGGTGTGTTCCTTTAATAGAAAATGCATACATACGTAATTCTAAGGTCCCTGATTTCTTAAGCTGCGCTGAAAATGCGACTGCGCTGAAACTTGCCTTCCTCCGTGCCCTTTGCACGAGCGCATTGTTGTGTTTCGGTTTCGGTTCTGTATTGCACTGTACGAATGCCATGGGGCGCCGCTCTGGCATTCCCGTTTTACCCAGGCGACGTGTAAATAAAAGAGTGTGTGGAGAGTACTCGTTGAGTGCGGACGTTTCTTCTGCTTCAGCGCTTCGCGCCAAACCGCGTGTTCGGGCTGGCTGGCACCCCGCCGGTCGCGTTGGTCACCGCCGGTCTTCGCCTGCTGCTGAGCCGGGAGTACCAGCCCACAACACAGAACTCATGTTTCCCGACGTATTGCCAGATGGCGTCCATATCTCACGCAGCGCCTCTTCTATCGTCTTTAGACGACATTTGCAGCGAAGCACGCAGATACTCGGCCAATTTTTGTTTTCTGCATCCGCGGTGTACAACGCATTCGTGTACTTCAGTTCAGTTCACATTGCGCAAGCATGGGAGCCTGGCCTAGTCGTCATGGCACTCGCTTTCGGACCACAGGGAGCCAGTTCAAACCCTGCCCCTAATTTGTTTTATTTATTATTACTTTATCACACGTCAGCTACGGGTGAGAAAGGTTTTCTGGATCACCATCACCTGCTTCACAGTTCAGTCAATACAGGCTTCCTTTGAATATCCACAGTGCGTAAAATCAGTTCGCTAAGCCCCCAAAAGTTTTTTAAAGATTTCTTGCGCTAAACACGCGTGTTAAAATCCTTTATGCATTCGCCTAAGTGGACTCGAAGGTAAGAGCCTTCTTAATCTGTTTCTTTTCAGTCAGTTTATTGATCATCCGCTGCCCTCCTCTGAAAGCTTTCTGTACCTAACGGGGTTATAATGCGACTGCGTTAAAGCCATCTTCTCGCAGAAATTCCGGCGTCGGCGTCACTGGTTGTCAGCGAAAAATCAGCGTTGTCATTGGGCGAAAATTCGGGATAGTTGCAAATAAAGAAATAATACAAATCTTCGGTTCGGGTGGGAATCGAATCCAGGACTTGTGCGTGGGAAGCCAATGTTCTACCACACAGCCATGCCTATCCTTGAAGTTGCTTTGGAAAAGAACACTATTCGAATGTCATGTAGTGTGAGCAGTGTCCTTAACCCATGTAATATTGCGTGGCAGAAGCGTAGAGTCGCATTAGGCGTCAAAACATATGAATTGCGCAACGAGGGGGTGTCTTAAAGGTCCACCCATTACGAAACGCTCAGACATATTTAATCATTATCAGCTGCAAAAGCATTAACGAATTGTGCAGGTGGGCGTGTTGCCCTAGGGACGCGTAGTTGGTACTTCACCAATTTGCAAAAAGGAAAAATTATGTAGTGGGCAGTTCGCAACTGTACTTGCAGTAGGCTTCTAGGATAGTTTAAAACGCGCCATTTACAAGCGCACATACGTTTCTTTCATTGTGGCATGGTTGAGAATTCCATCGAGAAGCGATGCGAGGCTAGCGATTGTCAAGGCGATGCGAACGCGGCCCCATGACGCTATCGCGTTCTGCTCTTGAAGGCGAAGCTCGACCGTTCTCCAAGTTCTTCCACCGCCTCGAGGATCGGAGGCATTGCAAGGTTTCTGCACCTCACCTGGTTTTGCATTGCCTCCGTGATCGGCCCACTTTTGAGCGAGTCACAAGTTCATGTGATGAGACCATAATATGATCTCGTGACGACGTTATGGGGTGGCGTCATCATATGAGGATAATTTTTTGGATCACTCGTGTTGACGCCGCCTACGCCGACGGTCAATTGTTGCGTTTGATGATGCATGTAAGGATTTTGCCGCAATAAATCTAACGCAGCATTTCCGCATGCTGAAGCATTCTCTATGCATTGCTTACCGAAATTCGCAAGCCAATGATACATTTATATTTATTCCGTCTTGTACGCCACATAGTTTTAGGTAAAAATAATAAGCAGATTCAACAACTCTCCTGAAGTGTCTTGATAAAAAGCACATCTGGTAATAACTAGACATTAAATGTTTACAGAATGAACCAATGTGGCTGTCACATTTTTCAGGGGCATACAGAGTGTCATATGGAAGAGGGCGCGCAGTTGACTTCGGCTCCAAGCAGCAGTACTTCGCTGTGTTGTCTACTTCGATGATTTTTAGAGACAGCTGATCGTTGCCTCACCGCTCTCCCCATAAGAGTACATAGTACCCTAAATTGGCAAGCATTTTAGATGCGAAGTATCTTAAAGGCCAACTCCGGCGATTTTTCGAGGTCGATGGATCTCAGTGAAATTCGCTGGGTATGTTCCTTTGCACGTTTCCGTCATTTATGCCAAATTACAGGCGTGAGACATGCGCAGATTGTTTGTAAATGAATTTTAAAGATTGTCTGCAAACGCCCTCCTGGCTTCCCACAATTATTGGCAACATTGCGTCTGTGACGTCAGTGTTGGCAAGGCGGCGGAAGTGACGCAGCCGAGGGCACCGCTAACTTCGGCGCTTAGGCCGCTACAGCGAGCGTCTGCTGTGCACAAGGCGACAGACAGCGTTGGTTTGGCCGGCGCTTCGCTGGTCGTCCCGGCTGTTACAGTTTTCATACTCCGCGCCGGCGTGACCGGCATGCCTTGCACGACTTCCGGTTCGTTCGTAACAACGTCTACGCCATCCGTAGACAGTACACTCGCTTGGGTTTCGGTTTCGGTGTTGCGCTTTCTTGCTTATTTAAAATTATTCTCCAATTTGCCGAGTATTTCTGCTATCGGGCCCGTAACAGGAGCGTCTCAGGAACATAAAAGCACCATTACTTTGACATGGCCAAAAAATCGCCGGAGTTGGCCTTTAAGGCGAGCTCAATCCGGTGGTGGTGTGCTGCGTGACCACCCTTACTGCGCATGCGCATACCCTCTCCACACACCTCCTCTCCACTCCCCCTCACCATTCCCCATGTCATCTACCCTCTCCCATTTTCCCTCTCCACTCACCCTCTCCCCTCCCCTCCCCTCCCCTCTCCACTTTCCCTCTCCTCTCCCCTCCCCTTTCCACTCTTCCTCTGAAACGCGGGCTAGACATGCCGAAATTCTCTCCTGCGCAACGCCATGATGAGCTCGAGGGCATGCGCGTCCCCTCCCCTTCTCTCTCCTCTCCTACGCTGCCCCATCTCGCCCGCCTGTCGACCGCGTTCCCCGCTCGCCCTGTGAGAATTAACGGCCAGGCTAGATGGAAGATACGACGCGCGTAGCGTCGCTCTTCGCGTTCCACGACGCGAGCTCGGTAGCATGCCCAACGAACGCCAACGGAACGCGATCGTGCAAGTGCTCCGGCTTCGCATCTACTCATGGTCCCCTTTAGCGGGAGATGGTGTAATTTTTTTCAAACGAAAGCCTTAGATGCCCCATCAAACGCAAAAAGTGAGCGTCGGTGGCGTCCGCACGAGTGATGCGAAAAATCATCATGTGATGGCGTCACCCTAGCATGTCATCGTAACATAACAGGTAGCCAAAATTTGTGACGTCATCGCGATGCCAGTACGACGTCACATCACGCGCCATAACATGATGATGTCATCACATGGCACCTTCGTTTAGTCAAAGGTGGGCCGATCATGGAGGCACTGCAAGTCTACGTGAGGTGCACAAAGCTTCCAATTCCTCCGATCCCGGAGGCAGTGTAAGGCCACTTTGGGTGCAGAAATGTTTCGCGCGGGATCAGGATAACCTACCGAGAACAAAAAGATGGATTTCGCCTTCTAGTCGTCGTAGGCCATGGGTTCTCAAACTGGGTTCCGCGGAACCAAGGGGTTCCGTGAAGGACAACTTAGGGCTCCGCGAGCGGCCAGAACAAATGCAACCCGCTCCCGTTTTGCCCACATTAGCAAATAATTCATTTACTTAGCCTCTTCAGTCCGTGGGTACCCATATGGGCACATTTGAAAAACACGTGCTCTGCTCCTGCAGTTGAAGACTGCTTGATGAAAATGGACGGAAGACACGACGCGCGTAGCGTTTCTCTTCGCGTTTCACGACGCTTTGAAGGAGTGCATATGGAGTATCAGTGTTTATTATGTGCTTGTTGATGCCATGTCACCATATGCGGTGTCCACGTATATGTTAAGAACTTTAGCTACCGCGAAGGTTAAATCATGATCATGGGCGTTAGTGGTCGGTACGGAGATGTGCCACTGGGCGTCAACGTGGGTGCGTCCACATAAAGCGGTGCTATATCTGCCAAACAACAGTAGACATTGTACGGGCTCTCATGTGAACCACTTCTGTGACGACACATTTCACTTTCGTGTTATACCGATTCCTATGACAGAGGGACCAGCCATCTTTTTTAATCAGAACGCGCAACGAGCGCTTTGATACGCGTAAGAGGCGTCGCTTCGTGCCGGCTGTCGGCTACACCAACATTTAGGCTTAGCTTTATGACCGGTGTATCGGTCGACGGCCGTTTCGCTGCGCGACTGGTATGCCTCTTTTTTTGCAAAAACTAAAATAGCCCTCTGTAGGTTCGACGGTCGAACGCAGAGCTTACGATGCGCGGGGCCCGAAGCATGCAGTGTATGGTCGACGGGCGCTTTACACGACTCGCGGAGCGGCGCGGGGTGGGGGGGGGGGTAGCTAATGGCAAGTCTAATCGGGAGTTGTACATCAGCTATGATGGCCTTCGACAGTAAAGAAAAAACACGGCCCATCCCTCCGTCATTGGAATCAGGGTAACACGAAATTGCAACGTGTCTTCCCAGCGGCGCTTGAGCATCTACTGTGTATTGTTTCGCCGCAAAGGCGAAGAAATGAATGCGATAACAGTAAATTGAAATGTCACGCGAAGAACGGCAAGCAGCTCGAAACTTGCAGCGTGCCGCTCAAGCACAAAGGACGCACGAAAAGAACACACACAGGACGAGCGCGAACTAACATATGTCACAGTTATTACTTCTTTGTGTCTGAGCAGCACGCTCCTTTCGCAAACGCGGCCGCTGCAGCGAGCGAAGTGACCTTCGTTCACTCTGTAACTTCAACGTAAACTTGCGGTGAAAGCACAAGACGCACGAACCGACCCATCCCTAGAAAAGCGCGCGCGCACGGGCGACAAGGCCCTGTAGGGCAAAGTACAGGCGGGGGCGCGCGCGCATCGCAACGAGCGGGGCGACGACCTTTAAAGCACCCCCTTCCCGCCATATCACTGGTGATAACGAAAACAAGTGCCTCCGAGCTCTGCGTAACGCCAACGGTAAATCGTGTACATAAATAACTCGCCGTTAGTATGCCGAAGAACGTAGGCTTTAAGGCCGAGTTGTTTCGCGCCGCGCGCTGAGTAGTGAGGGGTCGTGGGTTCGATTCCCGGTGAAAGAACATTTTCTTCTAGTTTCTTCTTTGTCATCTGTTAGTGTATACTTTACAACGTCATATCCGTGACGGAAATACGTCAGTGAAGTCTTGGTGGACCCCGGCATAAAATCTCTTCGGACTGAAAGAGAACAGGTCAACACGGGCAGTGTTAGCAGTGTGGTTGCGCGCGTCGAGAAGCGTTATAGGCTACCTCCCCCCCTTCCCGCCCCTCCTTTTGCTGTCGATTGTCTTCCTTCGTGCTCAAGGAAAAGTTAGGGGTGCCGTGGCATTCTGTAGAACCCATCGGGTTTCCCAAAGACCAGAATGTTGAGAACCCCTGTCTTAGGCAATTTCATCAGGGACTGCGTGACTTCTTCAAGCGAAGGATGTTATGAGCAACATGTTTTGGAGGTGGCGGCGGTGTTGTATGTGAAAAAAACGCCAGGCCTGCGCGGAAAGCGCAGCACAGTCACAGCGAAAGCTGGAAGAGCGGAATTTCTAGAGCCCGTTGTAAATTCTCTTGGTTATACAAGTAGCCTAGCAAGGTACCCACTACGCCATAAATCACAATATTTGTGAAGTTGGGAAGCACCTACAACGCCATTATTCGTCATTGTGCGCAGAACGAGATTCCAGCTACACATATGTAAGGCATAATGTGCACTTTGTTTACGTGACGACTGACGACGTTGAAGAATTGTGGCTCAGCCCTTTGTAATGGGTTGGAAGCTTTAAACGGCTCACCAGTTACGTAATTCGCTTTGTGTGACGCCCGGTCGGTATTTCACTATCCCACCATGCAATATAACATACGTTAACGTGAGAAAGAGAGACGGAGAGAGGGGGGAAGAACTTTATTGAGACCCTGAAGAAATGGATGATGGTCTTATGGGCTTCCTTGGCAACGAATGCAAGTGCACCTGTGAGGAACCCACTACATTATAAATGATCATAATTTCTGTGAAGTAGGGATGCTGCCACTATGCCATTTTTCGTCATTCAACGGAGAGCCGTGGTACCCGCTAAAAAAATTACACCATCTCCCGCTAAAGGGGACCATGAGGCGATGCGAAGCCGGAGCACTTGCACGATCGCGTTCCGTTGGCGTTCGTTGGGCATGCTAGCGACCTCGCGTCGTGGAACGCGAAGAGGGACGCTACGAGCGTCGTATCTTCCAGCTAGCCTGGCCGTTAATTCTCACAGGGCGAGCGGGGAACGCGGTCGACAGGCGGGCGAGAGGGGGGCAGCGTAGGAGAGGAGAGAGAAGGGGAGGGGACGCGCATGCGCTCGAGCTCATCGCGGCGTTGCGCAGGAGAGAATTTCGGCATGTCTATCCCGCGTTTCATAGGAAGAGTGGAAAGGGAGAGGGGAGAGGGAAAGTGGAGAGGGGAAGTGGAGAGGGAAAGTGGAGAGGGGAAGGGGAGAGGGTATGCGCATGCGCAGTAAGGGTGGTCACGCCGCACACCCCCACCACCACCGGATTGAGCTCCGCCTTAAGATACTTCGCATCTAAAACATGTAAGGCATTATG
Source organism: Rhipicephalus sanguineus (assembly GCF_013339695.2). Taxonomy (NCBI): domain Eukaryota; kingdom Metazoa; phylum Arthropoda; class Arachnida; order Ixodida; family Ixodidae; genus Rhipicephalus; species Rhipicephalus sanguineus. The sequence goes on along the minus strand of NC_051185.1, from coordinate 44,070,180 downwards.
CGCACTTTGTTGGTGTTGTGCCTGATGACGATGAAGAATTATTGCGGAGCCCCTTGTAATGGGTTGGAAGCATCCTACAGCCCACTCGTTGCGCAATTCGCATTGTGTGACGCCTGGTTACAGAATTCGCGTTGTGTGGTTGTTATTTCACTCTTCTACCACACTAAATTACATATGTTAATGTGGTTCCTTCCGGACATGAAGCCTGTATAGCGTCTTTTTGCAAAGCAGTTACAAGCACCGGCATAGCTCTGAGGTACAACGCTGGGCTCCCACGCAGAGGGCCCAGGTTCGAACCCCGTTCCATCCTGGCAATTTTTAGGGGCGAAGCTCCTTAAAGCGGCACCCGTTCGTCCCTCGTAGTTGTCGTAGTCGTAGTGCGTAACCAGTCGTAACGCTAGTACCAGATCTTGACCTCCAAGGTGGTGCCGGTGGGAGATTTTTCCTGTGCGTTGTTGAACAATAAAAAATTCGCCGCGTGCGCGTTAACTAAAAGCCGAATTCTTCTGTCTCTCATTCCCCATTAGCAGCTATTGGCATGTTCCAGTAGGAAACGTTAGTAGAAGTCGAAGTGTAAGTGTTAGCTAAAAGCCGACTTCTGTCTCTCATTCCCATTAGCAGCCATTGTTTACCTCCAAGGTAGTGCCTGGTGAGATTTCTCCTGTGCGTGATTAAACAATAAAAATTTTGTTCAAAACGCCGCTGATTGATGAAATAAACCAACGAAAGACGCCAGATGTTTTCTAAAAGCAAAACGAAAGAACGCCAGATGTTTCTAAAGCAAAACGAAAAGACGCCAGCTGCCTAACGAAAGACGCCAGATGTTTTCTAAAGCGATGGTTTTCTAAACAATGAAAATTCACAGCGTACATGTAAAATTAAAGTAAGCTGCAAGTCGTCATCACTCATCGAACCTTTAGTATAAACGCGCCCGATCTCACGTCGGTGATGATGTACTGGGCAGAATTCACGGAAGATTCACGGTTTACCGATGAACCTCCGCAGCTTCGCCCACTCATCATCATTCACTCCGTGGATATGCTGTGATTTTTTCTCATTTCGTTTTCTTCTTATTTCGAGCGATAGTGGTTACGGACACCGGCGGCGGCGGACAACTACGGCGCGAAAAACGGACGTTGAAAGGATCTCATAACAGCTTTCGATGTAAAAACCCGGTGCCGGCGAATGTACGCAAACGCTGCCATCGAAGTTGCGCCGGTCACGTGCGCATTTATATGCGCGGTTTTCCAATATTTGATGCTCTCTCGATGGTGGTCTTATCGGTCATCAGCCGTTTCTGATATGGCAGTGTGGTCTTTTATCGAGGTCCTTTGTCATTCTTAACATTGTCACATTTATTTATTGTCTTTCACTGTTGAATTTTGTTGTTTCATGCATGAACGTCGTTGCCTGTATGTAGCAACAGAAACGTTGCGCTACGTAAGGTCGCATAATTTAATTTAATGAAGAATGGAATAAAATAAGATTAAATGTTTTTAAAGTGTTTAAAAAAAACAGGAATAAAGGATAACATTGCCATAACATTTATATTGCACCAAAAAAACGTTCAGTTCACATTAAACAAGAAACTTCACGCATATGAGCGGCAAGCTGGGCGGCAATTATCACCTCCAAATATTTTTCCAATAAAAAATTGCTTAATTTCCACTACGCTTTCACTTTTATTGCATCTTGCTCATTAAACACGTGTACTATAATCACCTGGCGCTACATTAGTATCACCTGTCTCTCTTACAAAAAAAAAGAAGAAAACAAGAAAAAATTGCTATTTACGAACCTAAATGAAAAAAAAAATGTTTCTTGGGAGCGTCTGCCTGGGAGCAATGGGAAATCGCGTACTCGTCATCCCCATGACGACGTGGCAATTCAGCGACGGCTTCCGACAGTGCGAGTGCAGGTATTCTACGGCATGCCACATTTCCAAGGATTGCTTCGTACCTCCTTCAGGCAAAACTTCGAATGTCAAAACACAAGAAATAGCCCAAAAACAAAACTCGAAAAACCAACAACTATTCCACGACACTAGCACCTCGCGCGGATTTTTCAACCAACTACATTCGTGCTCGGGGCCGAAATGGCGCGTTATGGCATCTTAAAGTAAGGTAGGAACCCGGGCGAGTTGGAACTGATGCATTCTTGAAAAACCAGCGCGAGAGCGACGGAGACATTTGGCGCTCGTCCTGTGTCCCTTTTTTATTATTGAAATGACGAATACGAGAGGTTGGTACCTTTATGGCGGCACCGGCAACTCCTTCTCGCTTAGCAGGCAAAATAGAGAATAAAAAATAATAAGAAGGGCACAAAAGGTCCTACAGTGGAACACAAGGCGTGCAAACGCAGTACGATCGAACAGCACATGAGTCACAAATAGTCGAGCGCAAGTTCTTTTTCTGCGTGTCTCCGTCGAATTCGCGCCGGTTTCTCAGGCAAGCATCTCAAGGCAGTCTTTTTTTTTGTTTTTTTCACGCTGGACATTACTTCGGCTACCTTATATCACCACCGGTGTGAGCGCTCAGCAGAAGTGCTTCAAACGTATAGCTGCGAGCAAATGGATGTATAACAGTGTGGCAGCCGGGTACGTTGCAGCGAGCGGCAAAAAAATAGTAATAAAGGCAGCGATGACAATTCGAGTGTATGGAACGGGTGTGCAGCTGACACCCAGTGACAGAAGCGTATGGCGTCAGGGCTCGTGCTTTGAGGGTGCGGCGACATTTATCGCCACTGTGACAACTCCTGCATCCTCATCCAACCACTGTCAACCGACATTGCCCATTTCAAATCGCGCTATGTACGGTCCCATGTTTGCGCTTTCCTGTCTTCAATATCTCTGTAGGACAGGCTGGCATTCATGTGCAACGCCCGTTCCTTTCATCTCGTAGGCGTCCGCCACGGTGGCACAGTGGTTGCGGCGCTCGGCTTGTGAATCGAAGGTCGCGGGTTCGATCCCTGCCACTGCGGTCGCATTTCGATGAAGGCGCAATGCTGGACACACGTGCACTGCGCGATGACAGCGCACGTTCAAGAACACCAGATGGTCGAAACTTCCGGAGCCCTCCTTTACAGCGTGCCTCATAATCATATCGTGGTTTTGGCACGTAAGACCTCCAGATATTGTCTTCTCTATTAGGTAAACAGTGCACAGAAAAGACAGTCGAGCGTCGAAGAACCAAACAAACGAACAAATAAGACCGACGCAGTATAAACAGCCAATATTCGGCGCCTGAACAGCAAACACATTAGTAAAAATGATAAAAGAATATCAAATGCACCAACAGTTCATTCACATAAAGATCGAAAGTGCTTACTTTCCACGGCAACACACAAAATTTCCAACATAGTAGCCACTCGCCGTTAGCAGGCAATCGCTTGTGTACTCCACACCACATTACACAGAATGTTATGACACAAGCAGGAGCAAAATTAACTCGAGCGAATGCAATACGCTTATAATGTGTTCCACGCCTTTGACAATCTGCCTTCCCACAAGTTTGCCGTTGCATAATACCAGTGGAAGCTTTCATGATTCGTGTTTGCGTTCCTGTGCACCCATGCACTATGACTCACATTTACTTATTTAACGGACGCCTTATGAAGAAAAAATGTTTCGTGGGTACTTCGGGAAGTCTTTCTTAACTCCTTTGGGCAAATGCGCAAAAGGCATTGTGTACGCGGGCGCTATTCATACGCGTAGGATGTCTTGAGTGCTGGAAAGCTTTCCCTGAATAATAAATATAGAAGCGATTTCTAATTAACTCCAGGCTTCTGTATAATTTACATATTCATACGCTTAATAGGACCATAGAACCTGCTGCTACAACAAAGGATTGCTAAGATGCGCATGAGAATGCAACATAATTTCCGATCTTGAAAAGGAGCCAGAAAAATTCTTTTGAAGCGGCTGTACAGCTTGAATTAAGAGTACAGAGCGGTTTCTTTCTTTCCTTTCTTTTTGTTTTATTTGTTAACCCGAAGACCGCAGCGTTCTTGCGCTCCTTAATAAGCACTGAAATCACACGGTACACGGTCCTCTAGCATTTCACCACCATCAAAATGCGACCGCCAGGGCCGGGATTGAATCTGCGAGTTTCAGGTCAGCAGCTGAGGACCGTAACAACCGTACACTCTTAATCTGGTTACACATAGGTTCCACTTAGTAAGGGCAACTTTTTTGCAAAAAAGTTCCCCTTATATAGGAGTAACACATGAACTGGATAAAATTTTATTTATGTAGAACATTGTTGCTCTTAACTTTAGAATGATGTAAGAGATACCATGTTCCCCACATTAATACCTGGAACAATGTTCCTCTTATGTGCAGAATGAGATATGTAAAACCATGTTCCACATATATATTTACGGAACGCTGTTGTGTATAAATAGACTACTATATTACAGGAACAATACTCCATATAATATTATCAGGAACACTGTTTCTGCTAGCCAGGCCGCCAGCGGTGTTAAATTGCAGGAAGCGACTCTAAAAAATTCTGATATAAGTCTTGCAGGAAAATGGTGCTTAAAACTAAGTCATGCTGTTTCAAAATGAAAATACACTTATTCAGTAGTAGGAAACCACTGTAAAGATTACACAGATGCTGTACTTGATACTTTATTATATGAAAGCCATTTTACACAATTGTATCAAAACCGCAGTAATGCAAGAACAAGAGCATCAAAGCAAATTATTGAACAATCAACAGACATACTTCACAGCTAAAAACGAATAAGACTGAAGGCTACATGCCAGTAATACAATGTGTAGTCAATGAAAAGACTGCTGAGTGATACCATTATACAAGATCATTCATTTGACCTTCATATCTTAAAAAAAAAAGTCCTCCCTGTGCATTAAAAGCAGAAATACAACATTCAAATAGCAAATACAGTACACACTTATGGAAGTTGTCTATAATATTTACACAGGCAGTAGAAACCACGGTCGCATTTGTAAGTGTACAGAGGGCAAGCCAGCAAAAATTTTTCTTCTGTTACTACGCTTTATTGGCTCGTTTCCTTTAAAATAAAACAGTTTAAACATTCATCATAACACCGAACAACCATTAGGCTGCAAAGAAAAAAAAACCTACGGCCTCGACACTGAAAATTGGAGAAAGTACAAGCTGTGTTATCTGGACAGCCATTATCAGACAATGGTAGAATTTATCCAGCAGGTTGAAAGGAACAACGCTATTCAGAATAAGTGTGAGGTGTAGAACGAAAACTCCCAATGCACTTGCTGAAGGCACCAACGACAGCGAAGCATCGAACAAACGTGAGCGCTCTCCTGAATTTATAGATGAATGAAAATGGAACTTCCTGAATGCTTCATTCAGTTGTTTTCTACTAAATACCCGACGGATGTGTACTTGGTGACGGAGAAACAAGAAAAGTTCTTTAGGTAGCACACCTTCTTAAAATATATGCATAGGGTTAAAGAGTGCATCCTCAGTCAATGAGAACCCTGTTACGAGGTGAAGCACTGAGGGTTCCTTGATGCCTGAAGCTGCCGATATTTCCTTCTGCTCAGCCAAGTTCTTTGCTTTCTTCAACAATTTAACTTTATCTTGAATTTCACTGTCACTTCTCAAACGGCAGTCAGAGTGTAAACAAATCTTAGGGAAATCACTCGTGAGTGCATTGCAGCGGCGGCACGCATAACGAACAGTTGGCGAAAATGATTCCTTGAAGCCAGCAGTATTATGTGCTGCTAAACTATCACAGAGAAATGCAAGGAGACAGCCATAGGTCTTGATTTCTCTTTCCCGAACTTTGAATGAGATTCCTTTGTCTGACAGTTCATTCACTGTGTGAATAAAATCTAAATTAATACCAGTTCAGCTGAGACCTGCTTGGGGGAGAAAAGTTGGCAAATATTACATAAAACAGTGTGAGCTTTCCACACATGCCTCGTTTCATGCCCAAAGGGTTGGCAATTTCTACATCCTCGCAGTATAGAAGCACGCCAAGGCCACTGTCCTGATTATTCAGCATAGCATGGCGCCTGAACCTCAAACCATCACACAGGTCCCTGAGGAAACCATCTTCAGAGATGACAAACTTTTCCTGAAGATGGCTACTTGTTTCTGGATGTTGGTACAAGGTTTATAAGAGTGCCCTTAGAGATACATAATAACCATGGGAACCATTGGGAAGTGCTTTTTTGGAAGGTCTAAGATATATGTTATTACGTTCATACTGACGTTTTCCCGCCTTGTCAGTTAACAAACCTGATGCGTCTAGCTGTAGGCCCTTGGCGTGGAACAATTCTGAAATGTTTTTGACAACAGCACTGATAGCTTTTTTGCACGTATGTGCTCACCCTCCAAAAGCCTGAACAGATCGGAGAGCCTTGCCTCATCATTGAGCACACACGGCTCAAATTATGAGACCTCAGCTTCAATGCTCATGTCCTGGTGGACCATTTCACTGTCGCTACTCATCAAATGCTGCTCTTCACTGACCACGATCAAGATGTGAAATTCATCAAAATGCTGTTTATAACGGGTAACAGCTGCAAAAGTGACCTTACAAAGGGCACAGGTGTACTTTTTAACAGAACGATGAGCAAGTTTCATGTGAGATGGAAAACGACTAAAATAATATGATGAGAAGTCGCAGTGTACACACTTATGATGTAGCTGGGTCGAGGTGCTTGAACGAAAACTTTCTTCGGCCCCTTGCGTCAGTACAGGGGCGGAAGCACTTCCTGGGTGCCGAATTTCATTGTCTGGTGCACTGTCAAAGAATAATCTTCGACAGATTGCGCAGGCCCTCTTTCTAGGTAAGTGGTGGTGTCTGTTGACCACTGGCCACATATTTGCCTAGCAAAAGACTGTTGTGGTGCACTGCAAGATTCAGCTTCCTCCAAATATCCTGTAGAAGCACGAAAATGCAAATCAGTGAGGTCAGGACATTTTTTTAATGTACAGTGTGTGTCCAAAATCAACTAAAAAATTTAGGCTCCAAATGACGGTTTTTATCAAGCCATGAAAAAACTCTGCTTAATATTTGCTATGGGCAATCAATGTTTCTCAGGTGCATGCCGTACACGTATGGTGCACAGTGAATACAGATGAAATACCTCCTCCATATGTTCTATAATTGCATATGTATTAACACTCACGCGAACTGTAATTTCCATGGATGTATTTCAAGGTAAATTTCCTCATTCGTCGAGATTCAGAAAACCGTTCAAGCGATTTGTTTTAATTACCAAATAATTGACAACTAAATAATGCAGCAAAGAGCAAACATCTGTTTTTCCAATTTGATGGTGGTTTAAAAAGATTGCAGTGTATTGGTGCATGCATTTCTGACGGGTGCCCTATTACGCCTGGTGCCTCATTCACCCTTTGCAGGTAATAAAAAAGCTGAAGTGCACTTTAAGAATAAATTAAGTAACAGCATTTTTAACATACCCTGACAGGACTGGAACTTGACAAAAAATATCGTTGGAAGATTTTTTTTCGGCAGTGCGATAGTAGTAGCCTGGACATTTATCACGACATGCTACACTCCTGACAAAGCTTTCGCACTTGCTTTTGAATGGAAACAGCAGCTAAACTTGGTGTCAAAATAATTTCACCCGTTTTAACAGCCAGTTTTGTGCAGAATTGCCCTGTGATGAATTCATCTTTAAAGGGCAGTCTCATACTCCAATCTTCATCAATGTCAACAGAAAAAATCATCTAAGTATTCAAGCTGTTCTCTGAGAGGTTTGTTTGCTCCACAAAGCTTTGACCAAGTCTATCAGTTATCAAAGCAAAAGTGTCATGAAATTAGGTACAAAGGTATACTTCGAAGTACGTAAACAGCACAGATGATAAGGGAGAGCAAAATAAGACAAGTGCGGACTCGTAATTTAGAATCATTTCAGAAAAATGGTAGATAAATGTAATTTCTTTCACTGTCCCTTGTCTGCACTGTTTACTTTCAAAAGATGCACCAACTTCCCTAACAAGCTATTTAACTACATAGGCCACCACAGTTTGCAAAGCTATTACGGTAAGAAACCCCTTGGTAGTACAAAGTAAATTATGGAAATATTTAAGACTGGAATAACTTGAACCGTTGAAAGTTTACTCACTTCACTTACCACGGCAGATCAACATTTTTATTTTCCAAGCATTGTACAGTACTGGATAGAGACAATATGACGAACTCGAATATCCCACTTAGAACACAGCACGTACTCGCACTGCTGTTACACCGAGAGCAAAAGCTCCATCTCGAAGAATGTAAACGCACCTTACATTTGAAAGGGCACAAAAGAATTTCTTCTGGCTTGCCAGTAACCAAACACGAAAGAAAAAAAGAGCAGCAGCCCAGTGAAAACCTGTCCCTTTTTCAGGTTCTCAGAATGCTGCTAACATAAGCTTCAGCTATCACCAATGCAATGTTGCTGAAGGGGCTGAACGTAAGAGTGTGTGCATGGAGTGAAGATAGAAAACCTCCATATGTCAGCACTATTACTTCTTAACGGGCATGACAGTGTGCTGCCAACCTAAAACAAGCCAGTTCAAATTTGGGGGGTTTGTACAAATGAATAGTACTTACCGTCTTGGGCACCCTCATAGAGGCTGACGAGAGGTCCATATGAGGCAGGCGAGTGTCCACAGAGAATGCACCAGCCAATAGGTACCTTGTCATGGCCAGATCAACAAGGCGCTGAAAACCACTGCATTCGCACTCCTTGCAGTGCCCTCTCAGATCGCCGGTGATGTCCTGTGGCACCGTCGAACACGCCATTATTCATGTATGTCTCCACCTGTCAAATTATTCAAGCTCTTGTAAACCACACTCGTAAACAAGACGCAGACGCCCCAGCAAGAAACATAAATATTAAACACTTTCTTAGCGAGTGCGAAATGTTACTAAACTCGGCAGAAGTATTGGTCTTCTAAGACTTAAGCATGACAAGGCTAAAGTGGCAATAGAGCAACTCGCTGATGACAGTTTCCACAATGGCCATCACTTCCATATTAAAATGGATGTGCATGGTGTAATTATTTGTCACTCCATAGCAGCCCCCTGTCTACAAACCACACATATTCTGGACCCTTTGGACCCTTCCTGCACAATCCCCAGGATCGGCCCATCGAGCTTTTTGTGGACGGCTTATGGAGTTCCACCTAGCTTAAACAGCTGCGCTGTTAAAAGTGACGTGTACAGGGGGAATGTCAATCCGCCTCTTTCATTTTCCTGTGCTGACCTCTGCCGTTTTGGTAGGGGTTTAGTAGGGGCCGGGACAACCGGTATTGCCGGAAGCAAAGCCTCCGAGATGATGAGTCTAAGTACACGGGCCTCAAGCATTTTCGCCTCCATCGAAAATGCAGGCGCCGCGGCCAATGGGAGAAAACTAACGGTAACAGAGTAGGCGGAACAAGTCGTTGATCCCCATAACGTTGCCATGTTCCACTTAAATGAAGGAAAAGTGAAGAGACTGCGATTACTGACACTCATATTATTCGCCGAAAAGCCGGATCCACATAAACATTAGGTTTGTTCCAGTAAAAATATGTGGCCGACAAGTACACGTTCTTGCACAAAGACGACCATTAAAAAGTGCGTTTCAAGGTTCACCGCCAGAATGCGCGAGCAAGGAATAATCCGGTAAAACTGACAACACGAGCGCCGCAGGCGCGACTAAGTTTGTGCTACGTGCACCAATTTGCGCTCGGAAAGGCGAGCGCAAGCACGTCGGGACCCATCTTGTGACGCCAAGCTCAGCGCTACAGCCCTGTGCTTGAGCGAGCAAACGCAGCGCATGTGTGCAGACTGCCGTCATTCCAGATCACAGCTGAATAGAAGCTGCGGCGGTAAGACAATGTTTCGTCGAAACTTCACTTGCTGCGCAAACAAACACACAGAAATACAGTTAGCAGATTTTGTGCGTGTGACAATGGCGCGAAAACGTGAGCGCCGTTTGCTGGCATCAAAACTGACATATGTTACGATAGTAACAAGTAAAAGCACTTACCTCTCGATAAAGTCCGTGACGGATGCTAAAGCCAGGCCTCCAGTGCAAACGGAATTTCTCCAGGCGAGGAAAACAAGCCAGATTTTACAAACTTAACAGCCGAGTTGCGTTGAAGCACGCAGCCGAACAAGAGCTTCGCAGTTGGCGGGTTGGCGCGTTGGCGTCCGATTTCGTCGCTTCCAGAGTTGTGGCGCTACGTTCGATAGCGATGAATTCAACTCAGCGGATGAATCCGGTTTTAACAGTATTAGTTTCTTCCATTGCTTATGCCATACTCCGGATAAACTGTAGTTATTCTAAACTCTGCCACGTCGTATATTTTATAATAATTGTCGGTCAGTTTGGTTTTGTGCAGGCGGTGTGTAAATGGTCTTTTTTTTATAGCGTGCTATTCACTGCAGAAAACAAACATCGCGATGCATGTTCTAGTGACAAATGCTATTTCCGCTTCAGCAATCCGTAATCATTGTGAACATCGTGACTTGGAATATTGAAATTCTACGCCATTTATATCTCACCGGCATGCGATTAGATCATTCTTTACCAGGAGGTGTAAGTATAAACAAACTATGTCGCCGCGTCATCGCTTTCGTTCTCGAGAACCATGAAGACTGATTACCCCGCGCTGGTGATCAGATAAGGATTATTGCAAATCTCTCATTCATGTGATATATGGCGAACGCACAACCCTGTTTTCTCTCGCCTGCTGGCATCCCAAACTTCGCTTACGCTATACAATCTTAGTTCAATAAACATGGACGAGACGGAAGGCGATTTCGCATGCGTTTGTTTTCAGCCACGCTTTGTGGCATACGACGTAAAACTAGAGTGTCTCCGACTGCTAAAAAAAGGTCCATCGAGCTTGGTCCTTATGTGACTTTGGCACCACATATGGTCTCTTCATACTTCAAAATTACCAATGACCGAATTGTCATTGTCTGATTATTGCGGAATAAATTTGTCAGTTCTTTCATTGGCAGTTATTCCAATCGCATCCTCCTGGCATATCGCAGGTACGTATCATGCCACTAACATTATAATTGATATGATTGGGAAGTAATTAGAATGTTCAGAGAAGATATTGTTGTCTGATGCACTAATGTTTGCGTGATCGACAGTAACCCTCTCGGCTTCGTGCAAAAGCATGCCGCTCAATACGATGCGAAAATTGATAAATAAACAATAGCAAAAACTGGTGCTTTGAAAAAGAAGTTGTGGTGCAAATCGTGCCTATTTCTAGACGAAATGTTGATGTAATGTTCTGTACTGCCTTCCTTCGGCCTGCAAGAAGGTATACAATGGACAGAATGGGGCTTTATAAATGTGCACCTGCGATAGCACTACAATGCGTAGGAGTCTGCTCCGGAGTTGCATGTCTGCTCATTCTTGAAAATGTGGCTGCGCTGCCGAATTTCAGCGTACTTCAGTTTCGTATCGTCCTGATGACATAGAAGTGGGGATATAGACGCTTAGTTCACCGTCTATATCTCTATTAGATTGTTAAATTTTTTTTCTAGACGACACTTCATCTTAGTTAACTTTCTTTCTCTCCACTATCTTCCTCATCTATTCATATTTTCTCTCGCATTTATACTTTAATTGTGTGAGTAAATTTCAGTTTTAGTCTTCACCTCTTTTGTCCCGCTCTTCTCTGTTGGGTGTCTTTGCGTTTGCGAAAGAAACCATGAGCCCAATACTCCTTCCCCCTTTCCAAGCAGACCTAATTGTCCCACTAAGTAAAATTAACTCTCGTTGACTTTTTGCGCTTTCGAAACCTCACGTCGGCGTTTCAATGAAGCCAAAAAAGTTAGCAAGACTATATTCTCGTCAAGTTCGAAGAGCTTAAGCTTCCTTTTTATTCGTTGTGACTGCTCACTGCGATTGCCTGAATGCGAGGAGAACATATTCGTCACTTAGCTTCTTCGCCGCATGCTTCACTGCATTGCATGCTTTTAAGTGTAACAGAAGAAAAAAAGTATCTCGCTCACAAGGCTTAAGTGGAACGGGAAAAAAGTTACGGTAACAGAGTAAGTGGAACAAGTCGTTGATCCACATAACGTTGCTATGTTCCACTTAAATGAAGAAAAAAATAGAGAAAAATATGAAGAGACTGCGATTACTGATACCCATATTATTCGTGAAAAAGCCGGATCCACATAAAAATGACGTTTGTTCCAGTAAAAATATGTGGAACGTTAGTTTTACCTGGAACCTATGTGTAACCGGATTAAGAGTGTACCACCGAAGAGGCTGAGCCTATTTTTGTTTTCTGTGCAACTTCTAATAGCGGAGCTGTTTAAGCTTCGAGGTATGTCCACGTAGCGTACACCAGAAACGCTGCGGCTAGTTATGACGTCACTGCGTGTTGCCAGCAACCACTTGGCTCAGCTGCGCCTAGCTTCTCAACGCCGTGCCTAGCCTCGCATAGCTTCGTGCAGCTGGAAGGGGTAGGAAAGCGAAGTAAGTGCGAGAAGGAAGGAAAGGAGGAGGGGAGAGGGTAAAAAGTCGCATTGCCTTGTATAGTATAGTATAGCAAGGGGCTGGGAAAGCAAACTGAAGGTGAAGAGGAGGAGGGAAAGGAGAAAGGGAGAGGGTAAAGCAATGCATAGCCATGTACGGTAGAGCAAGAGGGTGCATAAGAGAAGTATGGGTGAGGAGGTGTGATATGAGGGTGATGAGGAGGTAAAGGAGGAGGGGAGAGAGTAGAGCATAGCATAGCCATGAAAAGTGTAATATAGCAAGTGGGTGGGAAAGGGAAGCGAAGGTGAGGAGGAGGGTAAGGAGTAGGGAAACTCCAGCAGCACCACTGTTTCCTCGGCCTTTGCACCACTAGTGTGTAGCGGCCCCAATTCTTTCGTAAAGAAGTTCGATTTCATCAATCAGCCACCTTTAGGGAAACTATGATTCGACACATTGAACTGTTAAATTTAGTGAAATATAGCTTAATTCTTGACTCCACTCTGAGGGCTTACACATGGTCAAATTTGAAGCCTCATGAACTTCTGAGAAGACATAATGTACAGTGTTTGGTGAAGCTCTAACGATACGTCAATCCATCAACCATCCAGGCAGAAAATATAAAAGAAGTTAAGTACGATAAACAATTTGGACTACGTGAGCTTGCGCAATGAGGGATCGTAGGTATGTTTACCCTTATTTTTGTTGACGGAAAGCAATAACGCGTGTTTTGCAACACCGAAGATTTCGTCGCGCTAAGACGATGCTTCGAGTGAGCCGGCCATACCAGGACAACTTTCTGCGCGCTGAAGCTAACGCAACCCTTGGTCAAAATTCAAAAAAAGAAAAGAAAGAGAGAGAGACGGAAACAGGCAACAAACGAAAGTATGTCATTATACAAACGCAAACTTTCCTCCCACGCTGTCTGGAAATATTCTAGCATGACAGCTTTTGGTTCTAGCGCTGCTCCAAATCCGTAAGTAAGCAAACACCGTCTCCTTGCTCCGTAGTTATAGCATGCCACGCGAAGTGAAGACGTGTTTGTCGGCTTGTTTATTTGGGGGTAAAAATATATAGGAGCCCCGTTGAAAGTCGGTGCTTATTTTTGATGGGATGCGACTGATCCAACGGGGTTGCCCTCTCGGTACACAGACTTGACTTCCGCATTTTCAGAACACAGGATAAGATTTTGTTTGTTCGGGGTGTTTGGAAAATGCAGCGGCAAACTTTTACGCGTAGATCGTGCGGCGCGACGTAACCGACGCTTGGTGACAGGCCTAGTAAGTTGGCTAACGAGCTCTAACAAAAGCGGCGACGCGCGAAAAGCTTTTGCTGACCGTTTTAAAGGAAGATTGTCGCGACAGATTACTGCCGATCTAGGCGAAACAAAATTTCTCAGAAACTAACACCGATAAACGTGTTCTGAGTTTTTCAGGGCAAATATGGCAAGCGGATATACTTTCTCCTCGAAATTATACTTTCTCCTCGAAAGCCTTTCAGGCATTTCTTCTGACGCGACTTGTAGATTTATAATTAAAGCAAAAGCTTGAGGCAAAAAAAAAATTATATAAATGTTATACGCACACATATACGTTGAAGAGCCACATGTGTGTTATATAATCAGTTGTTTACGGTTGGGTAACGCTGCCAATGGCAACGTGGGTATTACCAACACCAGAAGCGGTAAGCGATATGAAGTGCTTATACTTGTCCCTTATAATGGAGAACGCACGCACGTTCCACAAACCTGTGTGAAATGTGCGAGAACAAGGTCATCAACACCGGGATCAGGGCGCACGAGCAGCTGGTCATGACTTGTTATCGGAGCCGGTCGTGATCGCGGCAACGAGGGGTCCATGTGTAGTGAAATATGGGGTATAGTACAGTTGTTGGAATTAGTGGATGCCTCGATTGTTTCGTCGACAAATTGTCTCTCAATAGAGCTGGCGACATGTCGGAACGTGAAGTCATCTTTTGCGTTGGTGAGGTATAGGCCGTCGAGGCTGGTAGGCCTGGATAGTGCTACGTAGACCAACATCAGTGGATGGCGCTTGTCGTATTCGTAGACTGCCTCGGCGTATGTGGCCTACGTAGCCTAGCCCACAAAGCGGCTGTCAATCAGTCTGGCATCATGCTCGGTCAGCATGACGCCATCACCCAGCCTCACAAAAAATGAAGAGGACACAGCGTCGTTCTGGCGGACTAAGTGCACTTTACGGTGCGGTGATGTGAATATCATACGTAACCTTTGTTATTGTATTCCTCCGGGGTCAAATAATGCATTAATATAGCTTATTGAATCATAAGAATACAAATGTAATGTTTATTAGACTGCTATAAAAGCGGAGTGAACACTGGAGCCACAGACGTAAATCTGATATGACGCCTGTATCGTAGGAGTACAGATCGTAGGAATTTCATATAGTGTATATTGCTTTCTTGTAAAATTAGATAGCAAGCACCAAAACCACAATTGACGTTGCATCGATATTACGCCTGCATAGGCTGTTTTTCCAAAGCAGTTGAGAGACCTAGCGTGGCTCTGTGGTAGAATACCTCATTGGCACGCAGAATGCTTGGGTTCGATTCCTGCTGGGATCCCAATTTTCATTCTTTCCATTCGTCGGGTCAATGCTGTCGATGTCGGTTTTTCTTAACGCCCTCGCATTTAAGCTACCAATGTCTGTTCTCGCCGTTCCTGGTTATATATAAACTGTCAATCACCTGTGGCGCATACCCGTACACCGACGGGGCCCGTGGTAAACGGGCATGTGCCACACGTGTCTGGAGGAAAGGGTTTGACGACGTACGCGACAGGATTTTCACGTTATTCATGTCATGACCAGACAGTCATATTCGCCAAATCCTCTTACCCGTCCATGCCAATTTTGGTCCACACCAAATTCAAGAGGCGATCATGAAAGCACCCAGACGTAGGCGGCTAGATAGATAGATAGATAGATAGATAGATAGATAGATAGATAGATACGTAGATAGAAACGCCCAAAGTGCCAGAGGTTCGCTAAGAAATGCTTCGCATTTAAAAGTTGTAGGGCGTGCCAATTTGTGGCATACCTATTTTTTTGAAAAAATGACGGAAGTAGCACGCAGTTGGAGATATTCGATATCGAATTTCGGAGTCGATACCGAAACTGACCACGCCCGGCGCGCAAAAAAACGTGACCACTCTAATACGTCAGACCCTAACTACACGTGACAACGAAATCACCTTCATTAAGTTAATTAGCGATTTTCGATAATTAGTTCATACGGTATTTGGATTTCAAGAGCACGTTATGTATGACTCTTGGACCAAGAAAACATTAAGCCATTATATTAAAAATTCTGTATTCTTTTACATGAAACTTTTACATGGAACATGGAGCTTGTCTGCATGGCAGAGAGAGAGAGAGAGATTGTTAGTTTACATCAAGTTTCCAGCACTCTTGTATTGATCGTTTAAAACAGCGCAGAAATATGAAGACGCGAGAGGAAGGACCACACAGGACAGGCGCTGGACTAACAGCTGAGTTGTTAGTCCAACGCCCGTCCGGTGTGGTCCTCCTGTTCGTGTCTTCGTCTTTTAGCGCTGTTCTAAACAATGAACTTAAACCAACTAGCCCAATTTTGCCCACTGTTGTATTGACCTCAGTTGACCTCACTCCGAGAGTAGAGGCCATTCAGCGTTCTGTCAAGCCATTTTATTAAGCCCTTGGGCACGCTGGTCGGCTGCCGAAAACAGCTCCCCTAGGCACTACACGTCGTTCCAACCAGAATTAACAACATCGCCCGCACTTTCACTCTTGTTTTCACGCACTAGGTGTCTTTTTTTTTTGCTCTTTACTGCGATTTGCCACCTTGGAAGTGCTGCAGCTACTGCGCTGGGAATAGCAACTCATTGCCCTAAGTGCACCTGTTTCCTTCGCAGGAAAAGATAGCGGAAAAAAGACTAGCCGATTCTTGTACAAAAGCTTCGCTGCTTACAGTAAACTCTACTATACAAAGAGTTTGTTCTACCCACGATCGAAACCGTCACAGGAATTTGGACTCTTCAAGTAAGTAATAATTATTTGATAACTGTTGACATTGTAAGTAAGTTTGAAACCGGGCTAACTAACCTTTTATCTTTGGCTGGAAATGCGTAGCTTCTACTTTAATGATAGGAATTTGCAGAATGAAAACCTGTATTCCGCGTTGTAATAAATGTGTTTCATCTAGCGGCTGTAGCGAAACTGAAGACACCCTGATGTATTTTTGTTTACGCTTGTTGCTTGTATTGTGCCTTTTATTGTGTATTTGCGTCCTGTGGGTCTTTCGTGGACTGCTGTCAATGCTAGCACTGCTATCTGGTATATCTTGTCTTGCAACCGCCCAGTAATGGCCCTTGGCCAACAGGAGTGATTAAGTAAATAATAACAACAATAATAACAATAATTTATATTCATCAGTACAGTGCTATGTTGATGGAGGCGGGGAGAAAAAAATCGACTAACGGCTTGAATAATCTTTAACCCTCCCCCCACCCCCGCCCCTCATATTTGCATCATGCAAATGTGGTGGTGGCAACAGAACACAAATAAGTGGATAAATAGATAACTAATAAATAAATGAATAAATAAATAAATAACGTAAATTTGGCTCCATCAGGGTCACAACTGCTAGGCTATTACGCTGTTAAGTGCCGTCGAGTTTCCTTTCTCGACTGCTAGTGATATCATGAATATAAGAAAGTTAGTGAGATCAGTTTATTACAAGTTCTTTATTAGTACATAGGCGTTGCCCGGAGGCATCATGAACGCCAGCTAACCGTCTTGTGCGCGGGAAGCGTCGTTCATTCTAACCTTCCACTTTTCTGCACTGTCCACGACTGCACTCGTACATTACCACGGGAAAGAGCAGGCAATTAGCAACACATATTTTAATTTTTAGGATAACATCCTTCGTCTTGCACAAGTTTTCGAAGTCCACCCTTTTGTTGTCTATCTACTATAAAACCCTTTGCGACACGGCGTTCTCGTTTGGGGACGCGAACTTCCGAGACGCGTCCCACGCCGCGTGTTTCTTCAAATGGCCTGAAACTCAGTGTGCACATTCGTGCACGCTTCCTGATTGGACAGTTAGCGGTCATTTACCTTCATTGTCCTGCGTATTGCTGCATATGATCACTTTGCTGGAGACACTACCGTGTTTGACGATCGTTCGACGCGCCGCGTTCCAGGACCAACGTCAAGAGTATTTTGTTTTCTCCGCTCGAAATGAATACAACCAAAAAAGAAGGTGTGCCTGCTTTTCGAGCGTAATAGTTGATTCTTTCTATGCAAGTATTGAAGCTGACTGATGGCAGAATAATGTGATAATCAGTTACACGCTATTTAACATTAATTACTGAAACTCACACAAAACAACACATTTCTTCATTTTCTTTCTTGGAATGTAATAGTGAGCGCCTTGCAATCATGCCATGCGAATTTGACGCATTTGCAGACAGTGCATCATAATTCGTGTCTGAAGGGGATAATATTACTTTTCACTGTATTTATTTTGAAGAGCTGCCATCCTTCTGGTCACACATTATTTGCTGGTTTGTTCAAACCATAATACGATCTCGAAAGTCAGTTCCGTAGAATTTAAAAAGGAGTGTTGTGAAGAAGGCCGTGCAGGAAACGTCCCAGTCGACCGCTTGTTTTGAGGAGGAACTCAAGCATGAAAAACAATAATCCTAATAATGGCGCCGTCCTGTAAAGCGTGCTTTTCTGTAAAGCGCGTGTGCACTTGGAAGAAGCCGCACAAACAAAGAAAAGCTGGACAGGCTGTCAATGGGGCGGCTATCGTCGTGGGGTCTTCCCGAAATTAAGATGCACGTAGCCTGCCAAGGTTCCACCATTCAAGCCAAGGGTGAGCGACTCGGCGATGTACTGAGGATGAATGGCGTGGAACGTCTCATTGAGCAATCAGGGGGATGAATGGCGTGGAACGTCTCATTGAGCAATCAGGGGAAAAAAGAGAGAGAGTGGTTCGGGAAAGAATAATTTAAAGGACGCTATTTTCCGCCTCTCGTCGTGGGAGCCCAGCTCAGTGCCTTTAGAGATAAGAAGGGGGAAATAAAGATCATACAAAGAAGGAGGGAGTAGAGGGCGGCGATGTCCGCAGAAGCCCAATACTCGAGGAAGGCTCGCAAGGCTGGCATCTCGGACAATGCGTTGAAAATGAAGTCCTCCACAGTTGTCGCAGGGAGACCGAGCAGGCGACAGCGGCTCACCATGTCGCATCGTTCACAGGACAGGGAAGGGCAGGAGCAAATGATATGCTCCAGGGTTTCTTCGTCACCGCGTCTGCGGCACGCAGGCAATGAGGAGTGACCCGTGGAGTACATGCGTGGCACAGACGAAGCAGCAGTCACCTCTCGCGTCCCTCCAGGCCGGTCTCCGGCAGGGGTAGTGGTGGTTCGCCGCTTGCTATCGGCCTGCCAGGGTGGGCCATTGGTAGCAGCTGCCGGCAGTCGTCGACGGGACTAGTCCTTCATGGCTTCCGCCTTGGTGACTGGGGTGTCGCCGTGGTGTGCTGCTTTTGCGGCGGCGTCGGCCTCCTGGTTCCCAGCTATCCCAACGGGCCAGGGAAGCCAGTAGAGGGAGAGACGCCCATTGCTAGCTCTGACGGCGGTTACATTAGCGTGCAGCAGCGCCACGGTGATCCCGGCTAGGTCTGGTGGCAACAGCGCTTGTAGGGCTGGTCGGGAGTCGCAGAGGATCGCCACGGGCAGCTGGGCTGTTGTAGCAGCGAAGTAGGACGCTGCCAAGTGAAAGCCAGCCACTTCAGCTGCAGTGGAACTGGCGTGGAAGGGAAGGCGGCATCGAGTGATCGTACCAGTCATTGGTATGACACAGGCAGTCGCGGCCGAGTGGGGCTGTCCCGGACAGACACGTCCGTGCACATCAGGAGATGCCTCCGCATCCTGTCGTGAATTTTTGCCGTGGCTGACTGTTGGAGCTCGCACGCCGGTGTTCGCCGTGTGCTGAGGTTGCCAACTGCACGTCCAGAGGCCGCTGGGGCGGTGGACGGGGCTGTATAGGACAGGGAGCCTGGGGCACCACTTCTTCGTAGAGAGCGCAGAACTGTCCCAGCCGTGAAGCTGGCCAGCTCCGCAACCTCCGAAGGAGGGCAGCGCCCTGTGGAGACGGTCCATACGATGCAGCGCCTGTCGCAGCATAAGGGGAGACAGAAGCCACACCTGGACAGCAGCCATGGGCGATTGGCGCGGGAGTCCCATGAAGCACCGAACTGCCTTGCGCTGTTGCCGCTCCAAGTGCTCCTTGCGTTGTGGAGCCAGCTGCATTAGGGGCAGTGCATGGAATTGCACTACCGTTGCATCCCTCTCGTAGAGCCGTCGGGCCATTCGCGGGGTGCATGCACCCTTGGCCCCTGCTCATGAGCTTGCCCACAGCAGTCTGGACCCTGGTGGTCTTGAAGGTGTCGAGTATGGCGGCTGGTATCTACGTGAAGCGGTGATCGATCCTTAGCCCGAGGTGCTCGAGCCTTCGGATGGTCCTCCGCGCAGCGTTTCTGAGGGGGGGGGGGGAAGCAGCGCCTCGGTCTTCGTGGGGGACACGATCAGCCCGATCGCATTGAAGAAGCTGGCCACAGCATCCAGGGAGCGTTGCAGGTAACGACTGATGGCCGTGAGGTTCCGCTTGGGTGCGCTAGCCCACAGCACAACGTCATCTGCGTACATACATACATACATACATACATACATACATACATACATACATACATACATACATACATACATACATACATACATACATACATACATACATACATACATACATACATACATACATACATACATACATACATACATACATACATACATACATACATACATACGGTGTAGCGGTGTTCAAGAGAAGCCCGAATATGAAGATGAAGACTGCGGTATTCTTCGCTTTCTATCCATCAAATGTAGTCATGCTGAAAAACAGCTATTTCTCATTGTACTTTATGTATATAAACTATTCTAACCTATATTTATGTATAGTTTGCAAAGGAGGTCCCATGGCAGACATTGGCTTCGGAGCCTCCTTCTGCATGATAACATCCCGTCTTTTTAATCGTCACCAACTGATCTTGATTCTGAATGCCCGACTGTGTTATTTGGCGGAAACGAACATTATTGGGGCGTACAGTTTTATTTCCTCGAAAGCCAGTCTCAGATTTCAGTATACGAGTGGACACCAGCCAAAAGGTTATGAAATTCCAGAGAACCCTTCGGTTGCTGCAGCATCGTGTCATAGGAGAGTTATTGAGAGAAAAAAAATTGGCCGCGTATCTGCGTGCTTCGCTGTAAATGTCGTCTAAAGACGATAGAAGATGCGCTGCATGAGATATGGACGTCATCTGGCAATACGTCGGGAAACATGAGTGCTGTGTTGCGGGCTGCTAGTCCCGGCGCAGCAGCAGGCTAAGACCGGCGGTGACCAACGCGACCGGCGGGGGCGCCAGGCAGCCTGAACACGCGGTTTGGCGCAAAGCGCTGAAGCAGAAGAAACGTCCTTACTCAACGAGTACTGTCCACACACTCTTTTATTTAAACGTCGCCTGAGTAAAACAGGAATGCCGGAGCGGCGCCCCATGGCATTCGTACAGTGCAATACAGAACCGAAACCGAAACACAAAAATGAGCTCGTGCAGAGGGCACGGAGGAAGGCAAGATTCAGCGCAGTCGCATTTTCAGCGCAGCTTAAGAAACTAGAGTCCTTAGAATTACGTATGTATGCATTTTCTATTAAAGGAACACACCACCTAATACTTACCTAATGATGTTGCGCCTCAGATATGCGTAATGTTTGCTTTTTGATCCACAATGTACACAAGTATGAACCTAGTCGGCCGTTCATGATGGCTGGCCCTTGGGCAAGTGGTTCAACTTTGGCCGAGTGGCTGAACCGAGGGACGTGCCGTCAAACAGAAAGACAGAAAGACAGACCAAAATTTCTCCGTTTAAGTGTCCCAAGAAAGACTATCGTCTTTAAAAAGGGCATTATAGTATACTTGGTCGGAGGGTGCTCATACACGTGTGAGTGGTTCACATTGAGTGACCGCTTTTCCTTCCTATCACATAGTGCTATCACGCAGCTCCTAAGGGATATTACCTAGACGATGAAAGAAAGACGTACTAAGAGGCAACATAGACAAGGTAATATATTGCTTTTGTATGACCGAGGAAACCGTGTTCCAGTGCAGCGCTTTCTTTTACACAACAATTTTTTCTGTACTGTCTAGTTTGTTAAATCATCCTGAACCAATCCTCGGGCTTGGCTAAAAACACATCCTGCGGAAAACAGAATTTGCTATAAACAGCTCCACCAAATCTTGCTGTCATGCGTGGCAAGGAGAGTCTAGAGCAGATCTCGAAGTTGCCATTTTCTAAGGCACCCTGTTTTCATACAGAAGCCTGTGCTCACTCTCTCCAGAGCAGTCTAGGCGCCTGCTGTTTGGTGTCACGCAAGATATACTGTGCGGTAGGCCAATAGACGACATAAATCGAGAACGGCATTTTGATCAGATCTACTTTTTAGCAAGGGGCGCCCCCATGTGCCGGCGCCGCACTCCATAGTCTGCATTACACAGTGAGCCACACTCGCGCCCAGGAATCAAAACGGGTTAGATCGAACGAGTTGCATCGCGCGCTCGCTAGAGATCATGACACGTGCTGGCGTAACTTCTCTCCACCGTGCAAACCCTCCCTATGTGGCTTCCAGGGCGCTCGTCAGGACGAGAGAATAGAGAAAGCGCCTTAAAGTGCTCGACAAAGCCCTGTAACTCCTGTCGTTTTAGACGGATTGGAGAAATTTTTGCGGCAATAGAGTCCTGAGGCAACAAGCTCCGATTCTGAGGTCATTCGATAACTACTTGCAAAAGTGCAGTATTTCTCCTATTAAAAATGGAACTGTTAAGGGGGGACGGGAAGAGTGTGTTGTAGGGGATCAAATAAACACCGCATAGAACTGTTTTGATTTGTCGTTTTGTGTATGATTTTTATATCGGAAATGTTCACAAAATTATTATGCGGTGTTCTGACAAAGTTACGCAGTCTAAACCAACGGAAGTAGCTTTCGTATAAAGACATTCCTTTTACGGTCCTAAAATTAAAAATAAGAAAAAAGAAACGTAGATACTTTCTCAACCGGGACCAGCCGTTTGTGTGGAGTATCGTCATTGTGTAGATACAGATAGACTGCTCTTAATGCTCGGATTACGAAACTCAGTCACTCTCTTACAAAGGGTAATTATATCAGAAAACTTGCTTTGCAGGTTAGCAAGTCATGTCCTTCATGTCAGCTGCACGAAACTATTGCTTTTCTGCGGGCATAAGCTTCATGCGCTGTTACTAGCAATAAATGTGTTACTTGGACAATCTTGGTGTCTCGAGGTGCTCCTAATCCAACTACAGATTTGTCTACCTATGGCAATGAAGCTTTGGGCAACAGCAAGTGGCAGTCAGAGTACAGGGTGTAATGTTTCTTCGTACCTTGCACGCACAAAGCTTGTCGTGATATGAACGTAATCTCTACGGTGGCAAAGGCAGTGATGCTGTTTATACAGTGATGGTAACGAGCGGAAAATACGGCGGTAAGGATAACTTAGTAAATTTTTTTCTAATGATTGAAAGTAACATCTCTAGAAGTGTTTCAAAAGACTGCGGAAAGTACATAGAGATCCGATAACGAGCTTTTTAAACGTCACAATTGCACTTGCTATTGTTTCTCGTAGTATTATTACCTTTTCTCATGCTGACTGAAAACTTTGTGCTGTCACTGTCTCCTTTATCATAGCTGTGAGGCAGCGTGCTCGCACTGCCGTTTCTCACATTTGTGTTCTGTTCAGTTCAGACAATACAAATGCGCCTCAGGGGACCCGAGGAACGTTCTTAGAATGCCCTCCTTTGCTTTTGCGCCATAAAAACCAACACGACCACGCCTAATGTCCTGGTGCCCCAGGGCAGTTCTAAATAAACCACTAAACTGCTTTTATGCTTTAATTCCAAAACTATAGAGGCTTGAAAGTATAACTGGTTCCCAAGAGCACTTCCCTAATTTATCTACAGAGAGTGTCGCTAAACGTTGCTTTGCCACAATAGTTTTCAATGTGGCAAACGATGAAAAAAAAAACAAAGAAAAAAAAAACAACGCCGGTGACACCTAAATGGTAATTTATTTCAGACCATGTGATTCGCTCCTTTTCATGAACCTCGTTCTTAAGCCGGAAACAGTTAGACGGGCTGCAAATGTATATTTCGCAGCGGAAATACCTTGTCGTACAGTTTCGGTGCGAGCGGACGTGCAGCCGCAAAACTTTCTACTCTTGCTACCGATGATGATGCTGTTGATGCGTGATGCTTCGTTGTTTTAAAGCATTTTGAAACATATTTATGTACACGTCTTCACGGAGTACACGCTAGCGTAGATCATTTATTACCTCCGCGAACTCCGACGTGCATAGCAGTCTCGTGCTATGCAGGCGACCTCAGGCGACCGCAATTAAGTTTAGACGATTCCCGGGGTTGCCTAAGATGAATAATTTAGCAATCACGAAGAGCTTCGTTATCGTCGTTCGCCCTAAATCTATGTGCTGCGTTAATTATTGACCTGCCTACTGCATTTCTTTGACTGTAATCCGCAGTATGTGCTTAATGTTTACCTAGAACACAGTGTATGATATACAGGGTATTCCAACTATCACGTAGCAAGATTTTTAAAAAACCGGAACGGCGTTACGCGAAAGAAACTGAGTACATATTATTTCTGGTGCACTGGAGTAGCCACTACTAATTTTTTAGTTAGTGAGGTTTAATTATTTAGTCAGATGTATATTTGTAACCTGACAAATAGCCACCTATTTATCAAAATGCCAATGAGAAATGTGTAGGGATGTTCAAATGACATCTAACTGCGGTATATTCAACAACGTATTAGTTACCTGCTCATTTTAGGGGCGAAGCACCTTAAGGCCGAGGCTTGTCCGTCCGTTTGGCGTCCGTAAGCGCAGCACCATGTAAAATCGAAACATGAGGTTTAACAATAGACTAACATCAATCATAATTGTGACAGAACAATACAAAACGCCTACAAGCACAAACACTTCATCCTAGTCGGCGACTTCAACGTACACATTATGGACCTTAGGACCTAGCTTTCTCGTCGATTCTCACTGTCCGCTGCCACGGCATATAGAAAACCGTTGCTATAGTCGAAACATATATGTGTGTATGTGAATAAAAAGAAAGTTTACGATAGAGCACGTATTTAGCACGTTGTTGAAAATAGCGGAGTTAGAAGTATTTTGAGCATTCCTACATATGCTTCATTGACATTTCGGTACTTACGTGAGTGCTTGCCGAGTTGTAAATATAATTATGACTAACTAATTAAACCCCATTAACTAAAAAATTAGTGGTGGCTGCTCTGGTGAACTGGGAGCAATATGAACTAGGTGTGCTTCGCCTAACGCCGTTCCTCGTTTTTTTAAATCGTGCTGCGCGATAGCTGGGACACCCTGTATATATATGTCTGGGATTTAACGTCCCAAAGCAACTAAGGTTATAAGATACGCCGTGTCAAGGGCTCCGCAAAATGTCGACCACGTGGGGTTCTTTAACGTGCAGTGACATATACGGGCGTCTTGCATTTCGCCTCCATCGAAAGCCGAACGCGATCGAACCTGCGTTTTGCGGGCCAGTAGCCGAGCGCCGTAACCACTGCGCTACTGTGGCGGCTGCACGTGATGTTTCACACAAAAGAGAGTTACAAGGTCATTAATCATTTAAATAATCTTTCAGTCAATAAATATATGTCGGTGCCATTATATGTATTCTACACGGAGTTAGAGGAGCTGTATAGAGTACGCGTAACTGCTAAAATGTAGCCGGCGTTCCATATTTATATGGCATGTAATAAACGTTTTTTTTATCATTACTTTCCTGGTTGCCTCATGAAATTTGGACGTCTTTATGTTGAGGTCCACCCACAGAAGAGGCACCACCACTATTTCCGCGATATTTTTTTTTCATGGTGCCTTATACTCGAGTTGAAAGAAAGGACAATAAGCTCATTTTGAAAAATGTTCAAAGTAATCAAAACTGTGAATATATGAGTTTTGATAACAGGACATCATTAGGTACTGTAGAGGATATTTTTTTTTTCATCATTGTGTTTCGGCTGGTTAGGCTTCAATTAGGCACTAATACATTATTGGTTCAGAGCATCGGCGTGGACATTCTTTTAAAATTGCATTTTAAACGCTTGCAGAGATAATAATTAAGATTATGAGGCCTTAGATAATGAACTCACGCATCAGAAGACTCTTGGTTAGTATAGGTAAACTGTACATCAGCCTTTAAGTGTATGACTGCCTCCTTCTTTTGTTCAATTAGAAAAAGAACACCGTTTTATTATAAGGTGATTGTTGCAGCCGAGGTAATGAAATATAAAATAAAGACATCAGCGTTCATTTAACGCTTTCAAAGAATTCAGCACCACATCCGCTTTGATGCTGTAATGACGGAACCTTGACAAGGAATGAAATTTGCGCTTTTATGTTGTTTTAACGAAGCCTTCTGAAGGCGCGCAATTTTTTGTACATCTCGCTAATAGGAACGAGAAAAAGTCCCATGCACCATTTTAAACACACTATTTTCGTGGAGCACACGTTTGAAAATGTACAATAATTTTTGTGGAACGTACGCGTTGCATTTTAAGCACAAAATTGTTTTAGACTGTCTGTCATGCATAAAAGGACTATAATGCGTCGTACGTGTCTACAGTGGACTCTTTTGTTCCCTATTCCATAAAATGTGTTTTTGCAGTGAACTAAGCGCTTTTATTTCATATTCTTGTATTCAGTCATGGTCATAATATATTTAATACCACACACAAAAAATAATTACTCATCTTTTTAGGTGTGTCCACAAAGGCTTGCGCCGGGTTCTTCATTAGAGGCGGGGAGGGGGGAGCCTGTCCTATAGAGGCTCTTACGATCAAAGCACAGTGCACAGATGAGGGATTAGGGGTGGGGGATGGCCTCCCCACCCTTGGCCCTCCTGTGCTCTCACCTATGTGTGCCCACTTTACTCTCCAATTAAGCTCATGATTTTTACCATTTATTTAACATAAGGAACACAATATAGGAAACTACAACATCAAATAGATAGAGGCAGCAGAGGAAAGGCGGGGCAGCATTACAACACCTAAACGGAAACTGTTTATGAAGACGAAAATCCACGCACTAAAAAATGAGCACACCAAGATTATCAGCAATTTCAACGGTATAGTGAAGGTGGCAGAACACTTCTACTTTGACCTGTACAGCTCGCTCGCATATAATTCATCCATCCACATCCATCAGGCATGCTGTAGCCAGGGGCTTGGGATTAATTTTGATCAGCTGCGGTGGCCTAAACGTGCTTCTGCATCTACGTGCATGGGTGGAATTGCATTTCGCCCACCATCGAAATGCGGCCCACATGCCCGGAGATCAAACCCACGTCATCGAAATTAATTTTGGATGCAGTTTCACTCTCTCTCTCTCTCTCTCTATATATATATATATATATATATATATATATATAGAGAGAGAGAGAGAGAGAGAGTGAGTGGAACACTTTTTTTTCTGCCTGTTGGCGTCACGTAGCACGTGATCTTTTTGCGAGCTGGAAGCTGACCAATTATCCCTCGCATACTACCTGAAGGCATCAAGTCTGCCAGAACTAGACCCTCGCTATGAATGAAGGAAAGGAGATGACTCTTAAGGGCTCGTCTTTTTTTCTTTGTTAGACACAATACTCGTATTAATGGGAACTAACAGACAATAACTCCAAGGGAAGTATAGGGGGTGTTATTTGTAGTATTTAAAACATAAATGTGAAGAAAGTAAAGTGGACGAAACGATAACTTGCCGCCGGCAGGGACCGAACCTGCGACCTTCGAATGCCGCGTCCGATGCTCTACCACTGAGCATCGGACGCGTTTAAATCACATATATACCCCATAAAGTGGACGGGAGGATGGCCGCCGTAGTAGAGAGTAGGCTACAGGCTGTATTTGACGCCGCAGCCAAATACAGCCTGTAGCCCACTCTCTCCTCTCCCGCCCCCATTTCATGTGTATATAAGTGCGTGCGCTCGGTCGACTTCCGTCATTCTCCCGTTCAGATGAGTTGTAACGTCAACGACGGCGCCACTCGTTCACTCGGCGCTAACGGAAAGCAAAGCACAAACACAACGTAATAATAACGCAAACACTAAATACAAATCTCACACACTAACGAAAAAGCCGAGTGAACGTAACGGAAACTTGGTGTGCGCCCCCAATGCTGCTTCGCATCCCTTCATGGTTCCCTTGAGTGGGAGATGGGGTAATTTTTTTAGATGCGAAGCAGCTTAAGGCACTTTGTGCATCCCTCCCGCGGCGTCCACACCCCCACTGCGCATGCGCGTCTCCTCCCCCTCTCTCTCCTCTCCTACGCTCCTCCCCACCCCTCCCGCGCGCCCTTGATGCTACACTTCACCGACCACGAGGCAGTCGTCTTTAAAGCGCCGCGTGCATCGACACTAGGAATCGCATGCGGTCTCTAAATAAAGACGCAACCACCACGTACAAAACGTCTCTCTCTCTTCTCTTATACATTCTCGATACATCCTCCTTTGTCCTCTCAATAAATTTCACCATCTCCCGCTCAAGCGAACCATCTCCCCGCTGCTTCGCATCCACACATGGTTCCCTTTAGCGGGAGATGGTGTAATTTTTTTTTTGTCTTCCGAAGCGATACGCGTCACGAAGTGCTTTGTCTGCGTCGTTCTTTTCCGTCCTTGTTCTTATTGTGCGCACAGGGAACGCAAGCTCAAGTTCGGACGCGACGCTCGCGCGGCTGATCTATGCGTTACTGGGGGCATACGCTGCCCGCGAAAGCGGTTTGTCGCCGGATTTGCAAGCGGCGGCGGCAAGGACACGTGCGCGCATGTGCTCCTCATTCGGCCCAGAAAACTGCTAGTCAGCAATAGTTACATTGTGACGCACCACATGTGCAATCCGGGAGCTCTGCGCGTACGCGGAAGCGGGAGCGACAGTGTTGTGGCCGTGGATGCCCCTAGTTGCGATAAGAACAGTGGCGCCGCTAAACGTTGCTTTGGAAGCCTATAAAAGTGAACATGAATTGCCAACATGCCCAAGCGTACGCGCCAACCACAAGACTAACGATATCATCTCCACATCAACCACATAAAGGAACGACACGGTTTCATATTTCTCCAAAAAGCAAACTATTCACGTGACGTCATGAATACTTTTTTGTTTTTCGAATACCTTTTTTCCTATCCACTTTTGTTTCGCTTTCTCCAGCGCAGAGTAGCCAGCCGGTCTAAGAGCTGGCCAACCTGCCTGTTTTTGTGCCTTTCTTTCCTTCTCCTTCCTTCCTTCCTTCCTTCCTTCCTTCCTTTGTTTTCTTTCTTTACAAACCCATTCGTTCGAGCAAGAGGCTGTCTGAAGACATTGCCCTACATAAACAATACGTAAGAGTACCGCAGAATCCCGAGTAAGCGCCCCTATCCGAGAAAGCGCCCCCTCATTTCTTCGAGAGAGTTGAAATATGCGCCAATGACAGAGCAAGCATCCTCCACCGTCTCCACCCACAATTTTCACTGTTTTATTCGCTGTTTTGTAAAAAAGTGGATGCATGCCTACTCAATGAAGCATTTCATTAGAAGCACGTACGGGTGTCCATCTTTTATTCCTAAGAGCTCATCCGCCGCCATCTTGAATTTTGATGCGCGACCCTGCAAGGCACCCCCTCCCCTCCTCCAAATCTTGTGGGATTATCTTTCACCGTAAGGGGGGCGCTTACTCGGAATTTTACAGTAGCCTTCTAATAGGCTCACAGCGTCTTGATAATTACAACGCGGTAATTAGAACGCTTCTTTCTTTCTTTCTTTCTTTCTTTCTTTCTTTCTTTCTTTCTTTCTTTCGTTCTTTCGTTCTTTCTTTCTTTCTTTCTTTCTTTCTTTCTTTCCATCCGCCGTGGTGAATCAGTGGCTACGGTGGTCGGCTGTTGTCCCGAAGGTCGTGGGTTCGGTCCCGGCCATGTCGGTCGCATTTCGGTGAAGGCGAAATGGTAGAGGCCCGTGTGCTGTGCGATGTCAGTGCACGTTACAGAACACCAGATGGTCAAAATTTTCTGAGACCTCCACTACGGCGTGCCGCATAATCATATCGTGGTTTTCGCTCGTAAAACCTGACATATTATTATTATTATTATTATTATTATTATTATTATTATTATTATTATTATTCTCTTTTTTCCTTCAAAAAAGTCACAGCTTCGCCGCAAAAGCGAAGCAATGAATGCGATAGCAAGAAACTAATGCCATACGAAGTGAGGCTCGCCAGCGGATACTCTCAGTTTGAACAACGCTCCTGTTGCAAAGGCGGCCGAAGCAGCGAAGGAAACTCGCGTGCTTCAAGTGCCGAGCTGTGACACTTGATAGTTCGCGCTCATCTTCTGTTTGTTCGTTTAGCGGCGTCCCTTGAGCTCGAGTGACTTTCGTACGCTCCGTAACATGAGCGCGGACATCACGGTGAAAGCGTGAAACATCCCTCTTCCCCTCAGCACGAGAAAACCGCGCGAGCAGACAGCGGAAGGGCAAGGTTCTCCCTGCGCAAATATAAGAAGAAGCGAGCGAGCTCGCCGACGACTTTTAAATGCGCCCGTCGCGCCATCTATCGCCATCTCGCTGGTAATGAAGAAACGCTTATAAGCGCCTAGCATCTCTGAGTCCGTCCAGTTGTAAAGGGTGTGTATATAACGCTCGGCGTTAGCGACGTGGAGGATCTGCGTTTCGTGGCGTAGTGGTTAGCGCTGCTCGCTGCGGAGCAAGAGATCCCTGGTTCGATTCCGCGCTTCGGAAGCATTTTTCTGAATTATTTTTCTTTGGGGCTTTTGTATATATATACATACTTGTACATATACGGTGCATGACGGCGACGGCGACGGCAAAATTCAGCCGAGACTGTCCATATAATTGCTATCTGTGGGCAAATGTGGGCGCAGGCTATAGCCAGACGTGCACAGAGATCACCCAAGGACAAAAAGACACCACTTTATGTACAATTCGACACGCACGGGACTACACTACATAAACACATATTTATGCGCGTTCGCGGCCTTATGCGGGTTAGCTTAAAGTTTGTCCACTCACACCGCGAGGTGGTCCGCTTTGGTGCGTCGATCGGTGTGGTCGACCCGGCCGCTCTCAGTCAGGGTGAAGAGGCGGGGCGCGTCGTGCTCCCCTGAGTCAGAACCGGGGCGTAGCCCGGCCTAGCAGGTAAATGCCAGGAAGCATCCTGGCACGGCAGTCGTCGCCTGGAATCACGCCGGGAGTGACGGCGGGAACTGCGTCATGAAGAGCGCCAAGAACGGAACCAGGGCAACTCCTTGGACAGCGCCTCGTCAGGAACAGCAGCAGTCAGCCGCCAGGGACTCCGCTGGGGACAGGATCCGGGGACAGGTGGGGCGAAGCCCAGGCTGGAAGAACCCCGTGATTGTGGGAGCCGGGGCGAGGCCCGGACCAGCAGGGCAGGACCGTGATGTCAGGGCGTGGCCCGATGTCCGATCCCGATCCGTCTCTGTCGCTCGCCGAGCTGTCCCCGTCGCTCGAGAGATGATGATGATGATGATGATTATGATATCCTCGTCTTTATGGCGCTCACCCACAAAGGGGGATGGGCCAAGAACCGGGCGGCAGGATGCTTGAAGTAATCACTAATTATACTAAACAAATCTTTAAATTTAGGTTAAAAAATGTAATTGTTGAAGGAGCAAGCGAACAGACTATCGTTTCGGTAGTTTCTAAGATAAATAATAACAGATTTCGAATCAAGATTATGGACAGAGATAAATAGACTAACACGGTAATCTTTTTGTTTCATTGATGTAATCGAACACAGCAGAGCAGACATCCCTGTGGCTATACCCTAACAAAGTGCCGCCAAATGATAAAATTTCTGGAACATTCATTGCTAATCCTAACTTCTTAAATGGCGCTACAAGGTATGTTTTTCTCTGATTAGAGTAGCGGCGACAAAATAAAAAGAAATGGTCTATTGTTTCAATTTCATTGCAAAACATGCATAACGAGGACGCCTTGAGGCCAGCTTTATGTAGGTAATAATTCAATTGCGGAATCCTACATCTTAATCTGGTGTATGAAACTTCTAATTGGCGAGATAAACACCATTGTTTATTCCAGCCATATCTTAGATGTGCGAAGTCTTTAAATTTATCCAATGAGAATTTGCCTATTTCGCTTTGCAAACAAGCACTTCTGAATCTCAGTGCTGTCGCGTAAGCCGTATCTGGTAAAATTGGGATGAGGGGTCCACTCAGGGCGATTGTGGCTAATGAGTCAGCCATTTCGTTCAAAGTTAATCCGCGGTGTCCTGGTACCCATAGCAACTGAACTTTTTGTAAGTTTGCCGGTATTAGGTGACTAAACAAACGAATGAGTGTTAAATTTGTTGTCGCAGAAAGTGCAGTACATACTGAGAGAGAATCTGTAATTATCACTGCTGTTGATTCACTTGAGGGAAGTTTGCGTAATGCTAGAACAATTGCCAATAATTCTGCTATGAATATAGGAGTATAATCTGGCAGTCGAACCGAAAAAGACCAGTCAAGAAAAGGAGAGAAGATGCCAACCCCCGCCTTTTCCTTTGATACTGATGCATCAGTCGCAATTATATTGCTTATTTTCAGGTGAGCTATATAATCTTCTAACTGGTTATTTAGATACCGAAATGGCATCTGTTTCGCATTAGAAGGGAAAATATCGTGAAATTGTATTTGAAGATTTGAATTAGGATTACCTGTTGAGACAATATTTTTAATTTTTACATTCAGTGGTTCTAGCAATGCTTGTACAAATATAATCTGTGGGGTGTGTAGTCTCGACCAATGTTTTTCAAAGAATAAACTCGGTTCTTTAATGAAAACGTAATATGATCGTCTTTGAGGCGAATCGTATATCACGGCGACTCCCGCGCACTTCAAATCCGGAATCGGCCCCGCACACCGATCACAAATCGAGAATCGGCCCCGCACACCGACCACAAATATACGTCAATGCCGACATACACTTCCTAAGTCAATGTTTTATCACACTATCGCAATAAAAAGAGCTTGAGCCCAAAACTATATTAATTTTTACTGAATATTCTGGGGCGAAGAAAAATGCCTCACACTGTAAAGTAGAGCAACACTCTCGCGGCGTGCTCACATTCATCGAAATTTCATAGCCTTTATTTTTAATTTATCAGCAGAACGCATTATAACTTGCAGAATACCGGTCTTTCAATTCCGTTCTTAAGATCTTTTCTACTGTTTGAAAATTCGTGCCGTCGCCTCACCGCCCGTAGATCACGCATTTTCTCACTGCGGTCGTTCTGGCATAAGAAAAACAAACAGTGAGGACATTTCAGAATTAATTACCGGACTGAACACATGAAGAAGCCTGCCGGAAAACTTTCGTTTAGAGAAGTTTAGTAAAAGCCTAACCGTTTGCTGATGAGCTCATTGTAGGAAGTTCGTTGAAATTAGCTTGAAATGCACTCAGTACACAATGCAGAAAGGAAGAAAGAGAGTGACACTATTCAGTAGGTAATGTTGCCATACGAAAGCTTGTCTCATTAAGAGAACTGCGTTTTAGAAACCCATTTGTTCGCGCAAATAAAAAAAAAAGTTTCAGGCTGTCTGCGGGCCTCGTCCTATATACGCAAAATACAATTGTAGCCTTCATTAGAATCGCAGCGTCTTTATAATCAGAACGCTATGCGTGTACGTGTTCTTAGTCCCAAGTGCCTTGACGCAGATCCTTTGATGTGAATGAGACAACTTAATTTTGTTGTGCGTTCTATGTCTATCGGTGGTTGTCGGTCACTGGTAGGCATTGTGCATCCAACCTTACTTTACATCTTACCTACACCGACGCATCGTGTCATGCATTCCCAGAGACAAACCACTTCAAAAAAGCCTCCTCTTTCTCTCTCTCTCTTTCGATCTTAATTATGCATGCCCTATTGGCATCTGGAATTTGCCGACTGTTGCTTGGTGTCACTTTCACGAAATCTTTTCCTTCCCGAATCGAAATCGATGATCGTGCTCTTTGCAGCCACTGCGGCACCGAGGAAACTATTCAACATGTTCCTTGCCTCTATCGTCGCTACGGCGGGCACAGGCTGCCGCTAGAGGCAGTGGTGGAGCCAGGGGTGGCACACCGGGAACGTGACCCTCCCCCCCACCGAATTTTTTTTTCACCATGGCATACAGAGCACAAAATGACACTCGACCAGCTCTACCTGCCCGACCGCCAATTCAGATCAGGGAAATCGCCCCCCCCCCCCCCCAAAAAAAAAAAAGAAAACTTGTGCCTATGCCACTGGCTAGAGGCCGTGTTGGCATGGCTTGACAACAACGCACA
This sequence comes from Rhipicephalus sanguineus, assembly GCF_013339695.2. NCBI lineage: Eukaryota > Metazoa > Arthropoda > Arachnida > Ixodida > Ixodidae > Rhipicephalus > Rhipicephalus sanguineus. The sequence goes on along the minus strand of NC_051185.1, from coordinate 44,036,200 downwards.
GTATCAGAACGCCGACCTGAACTGCCGTGGTCCCGAAAAGCTATTAAGGTTTTACTGAACTTTTTGCGTGGCAGTGGCCTATTCGACGGACCATGATACTACCGCTGCTCGCTTTCTTTGCATTCCCTTTCACCCAGTGTAGGGTTGGAAACCAGATGTTTCGATTCGGGTTGACTTACCTCTCTTTTCACCATTTATATCTCTGTCTGTCTCTCTCTCACTCTAAGTACCTGGCTTTCACTTTTGAGTATCGGGTCAGCACCACATGCTTCTATGACATGATCGTTAGTCCCATGATTAGCCTGATAGGTTCCACCAGATATGGTTCACTAGGTTTGGCATCCCATTATTTGTCGTTGCGGAAATGACAGAACGAAGGGCCCGATCTGAACCGAACGGGACGGTACAAGTAAACGACGTTCGACGCTCTTTCGCACTCCGTTAAGTCCTTTTTAAAGTAAACGGGTCTACACTTATGTTGTCGGAACGTGTTCCGTAAGTTTTGTTTCATTGCTTCGTGCTGCGTTCACTGGCGCAATGAATATTTGCGCTACAAAAACGTTTTTCCTTCCCTTTTCAAGGGGCGAGTTCAGCATGTTCATACGTCTTTGCTAAAAACTGCCGTGCCAAAAATGCGCAAGCACGAAACGACGCAATGAAGGATCAGTGCTCGTCCTCATCCCCTTTCACTAAGGTAAATGAAAAAAAGGCCACTCCTTATTCCGAGACGAGGCAGTTACATTATATGCAACCTGTATTCTGCTCGCCGTGTTTGCTCCACAGTAGCTATAGCGTTTCAGGAAACTGTTTACTAGTGAAAAAAAAGAAAAAGGATGGGCATGCAACATTTTTTTTTCGTCCTTTCAGGATACCCGCCTTGTTTATACACTCGATACCAGAGCTTTAGGAAAAGTGGTGTCGTGCTGATTTTTCTTTTTTTTTTTGTCGTTGCGTGGCCAGTGTGTATAAAATAATGGGGCCCAAGCCTACGTACGCGCGTTCGATCGATCCAGTGCTTTGAAAAGGTTCGACGCTGTGGAGCTGTGTTCGAGTCAGTTATACCTCTCCGTAACATTTTTTCCTGTTGAAGTTGTTCCTGAAAAATTGGTTTGTGTAAACATCGTCGTTCAGTCAGGGCTTAATTTAGCATAGGCGTAACGTAAAAGCTAACCAACACGCCGAGTAACCGTCAGATAGGGTTTCCGCCAACCATGTACTACGCAGCGCATGTATAGATAAACGAACAAGACGTATACTTAATAACAAAGTGCTCGCTAACCAGTAGCGGCCGGGAAGTTTGCTGTCAGTGTGTGGTACTGGGCGGGAGGCCGCTGCTCTTTTGTGGATGTCTTCCTATGCAACCTGACAGCTACTTTCAATATCAGCATGCGGGAAATGACTTCCTCTGAGTAACGTTGTGTCGGTTGCTAATTATTTCTTTCCCTCTAGCTTCCCAGATGATCAGTTTGTGTAAACAAGACGTTTTTAATTCCGGATGTCGGGTGTCCTCATACATGAAGGAAAGCAGGTGATGTTGACGGTCGGGAGCGCAGGCTCCTGACCGTGCAGCTACCGATCGGCAAGGGAAATGATGCACAATAGGGACCAGTATACGTCAGCCCTCAAAGGGAATCTATCAGATTTATCAGCCTCATTCGTTATTCATATCAGGATGATAGTCATGTTTGCAGTGTCCTATCTAACCATTACTGCGTTACCACCAGTACAGTACAGTGCCTACACGTCTTTATGTGTAAGATATCACCAAGCCGGTGCGCGCTGCTTACAAGTCTCTCACAAATGTGGCCAGTGTCACATCTCTTGGGCAATCTCAATAAGCCTTAATGTGCCCGCTTCTACCACCGTACGCGGTATTGTACACGAATTAGAGGCACACAGAATCTACTTTCTCCACTTATGAAAGATGATTATACGCGTATCTTATCACGAGCGTTCGGGATGCAAAACGTACTTCCTCACTATTTTCATGATAGCCTGTCACCCACAAACTGACAATAATAGAAAGTTTATTTCGTCATTTCTGAATAGAGTAACGCACAGCCGGCAGCAGCGCTTCAGCAGCCATCAGGCTCGTCAATTCATCTCCGCATAAGCGATTGATGGGGATTTCAAAAATAGGCCAACTCTACGCATCATTAGCGTGAGTTATCGCTTAAATCTGTCAGAAATCACGGCGAAAGACGTGCTCTTTTAGTAACAAGCAATGTGCTCCTCCTGACCTTGTAAGTCTTCGACGAAAAAAAAAGAAAGCCGAGAGTTTTAAAGGACAAGAAATCCCCTTTTCGGCTGCCTCGCTTACGGACACAAACGCTGTCCTAGCCGTTCAATAAATAACGTTGATACCCTACCAGCTATTGGCTGAGCGGCATCGCACGAGAACTGCGCAGGTCGAGAGGTTCCATCTGCACGTAGCAACCTTCTCCTTGTCACTTTGGTTTCGGCCAGTGTGTTCATACTTACTTATATGCAGCGCTAGTACACTCTAGGCACGGTAACGTTTACTAAAGGTGCACATTTTCACAAATTTGTGTACCTATAAAATATAAGTTATCTAGTAACCTTTGCAAAATTAACCTGTATTAAAAATGCACAAATTTACTTTTAAAATAGGAGTTGCGGAAATAACCTTTAGTACCCGTTCACAATATCGAGCGTTCTCACGTAAAAATAGAGGTTACGTTGTACAGTACACGGTATACTGTTTACAGAAAACGGCTTGCAGGAGATTTTATACGGCCACCGCTCTGCGCCTCTTCTTTCTTTCGCTCTTCTTTCTTCGACGCATTCCAGGAGGTTACGCTCATTGCATGCTTGGATCAGCCAGGTGTGCCACAGACAGAAGCACAGCCTTCCACTCTTTCGCACTTCGTGCTGCGCACGCCTCGTGTTTTTTCCGCGCTTCCTTGTGCGGTTTTAATACACTTTCTATTTACGTACGCTAAGAAATGCGAACCTTTGCGGAAGGTGTCACATGGAAGGTGGTTCTCGGAACACACGCGATGGCGCATTGTAATAAATCAAGTGCATGACTGCTTATAGAACGTGACAATTGCGGTGACCGAGGCCAAACGCGTCGCCTTCGCTCATTAGAAGAGGCAGCTAACAAAACATTCGCATATTCGAGGCGACTTGGAGTTAGCATGCACTACAGTAATGATGAACCACGATTATTATTAAAATGTGGTCGACCCGTTAATATCAGTGAAGACCAGAGATTTTATAACACTACCATGATATACGTGTCAGGCCACCTTCTCTTGGGCCAACTTCTATACAGTTTAAGCATAGGCCGGCATGATTATAACATTTCAATTATTTTTCTGCTGCTCGTGCACTTTCATTGACTGTGTGATTCGTGCTTATCAAACTATGTGTTATCCGATAATAAATACCAGCCGTCTATTTATTACAGGGCTATTTGCGTTTTTGTTCACCTTCAAATGTGGGATCAGCAATGGAAACGTGGATACTGACAAAATGTGAGGTTGACAAAGCAGGGAAGCTGCTGAAGGCCGTAAAGAAGTGCGCGGAGAATTAACACTGCTCCTCACGGCGTAGAGCATATTCAAAATTGATATAGAAACCGCTCGCCATACGCCACGTTTAGTCAGTTTTACGTACTTCTCGCAAAACCCAAAGGAATGTCTGAAATCATCGCTTAATAAGTAACTGGCTGGTACGTATGTGCATATTATATACGAATGCTGAATGATATAAAGACGCAGTAAATGTAAATGTATGCATACGCAAAAATACAATAATACCAAGAGCGCATATCAAGAGCCGCAACGCGGTTTTCTCGAGAGATGCAAATTGGTAATGCTTAAACATCTACTTAATTGGATCAAGAGAGGATACTTGTCTGATACACATGGCACAACTCATGATTAGGAATATCTGTCAATCACCTGCCCTTCTTAATTATCGTTTTAGTGGCAGACCACATTTGAACGACACGATGCTTGTGGGTGAAGGTGTGACGTTATGATGCATGCAAGCTCTAAGCCAACTCCAAAGGAAATTGTTTTGTGCTTTTCCTTGCGATGAGGAAAGCGTACATCTCTTGCCACGGGAACCGCAACTGTCGTGCTCTAAGGAGACATGTACCAGAATTATTCCAAAGCTCCAGCGTGTGTATTCAGGACATGGCAGACCATATGACACCGCCGTGAAAGTTCTCATTACTCTGTGTGCATATTTGTACGCTGCATAATAAAGCCGCAGAAAGAAGTACAAAAGATTAGGCGTGCACAGAAAGAAGCCCTAAAGGAAGAGCCACGCTTCTCTTGCTAGACGACACTTGGCTGGGCCGATCATGCGTGTAGCCAGTGGTCCGAAATGTGTCGCAGAAAGAAGACCGAAAGGAAAAAGAGGCACATACCCTTTGTTAGGCGACACCTGGGTCGGTGGGCCACGGGTAGAGCGGTCATACTGAGTGGAGCCCCCTGCAAATCATACGTGATCAGCGTCGTGCTTCTCCTTAAGTACACTAATGTGTGCGGCATACCATAACTGCTGGTACTTTGCACATAAGCAGGACAGCTGAAACCCAGAGGGCAGCCAAAACGAGGGTGACTGTCAGTCCTTTACTTTTGTTGCTCGGGTTGCGCGTGCTCACAAGAAATTTTCTGAAGAAAAAAAAACATGCACCATTCGAAAAGAATTCATATTTCATTGCTTTATACCTCCAAAGCCGAATACATCAAACTTTATCAGGTTGTCGACGCAGCTTTCAGCTTTATACGTGGAAATTTTGCGGCGTCTGAAATATCGCGTGCGCGGCGTGAAACCAAACTTGTGTCAATAAAGGAACGTTTGATTCTTTGTGAATTTCAATACGGGAGCGTTGGTATTTTGCTTTTAACGTGTAGCAAACTCGAAAAAAAGCTAAGGTCTACCAAACGCGCAATCGAACGAAGAAACTTGCATCACGCTTGAGCTTCGCCTTCAAGAGCAGAACGCGATTGCGCAATCGGGCCACGTTCACATCGCCTTCAACCATGCCGCGATGAAAGAAACGTTTGTGCGCGTAACATTGGCCGCTTCAAGCTAACCTAGAATGTCTACTGGATATACAGTTGTCAAGTGCCCACTACGCCATTATTCTTCGTTTTGGAAATTGGCAAAGTACCCACTGCTCGTCCGTAAGGTGCCAGGTGCACCTGCGCAGCTGCACACATTGCAATGGCTGGGCAGCTTTAAACCACCCACCCGTTGCACAATTCACTTTTTTTGACGCCTAGTATGATTCTACGATTTTAACACGCGATATTACATGCGTTAAGGAGACTCCACTTCCTACGTGACATTCTTATAGCCTTTTAGGGGTGAAGTTCCTTAAAGCGGCACCCGTTCGTTCCTCGTCGACGTCGTAGTGCGTAACCAGTCTTACGCTTTGACCTCCAAGGTGGTGCCGGTGGGAGATTTCTCCTGTGCGTTGTTGGACAATAAAAAATTCGCAGCGTGCGCGTTAACTAAAAGCCGAATTCTTCCGTCTCTCATTCCCCATTAGCAGCCATTGGCATGTTCCAGCAGGAAACGTTAGTAGAAGTAGAAGTGTAAGTGTTAGCTAAAAGCCGACTTCTTCTGTCTCTCATTCCCATTAGCAGCCATTGTTTACCTCCAAGGTAGTGCCTGGTGAGATTTCTCCTGTGCGTGATTAAACAATAAAAATTTTGTTCAAAACGCCGTTGATTGATGAAATAAACCAACGAAAGACGCCAGATGTTTTCTAAAAGCAAAACGAAAGAACGCCAGATGTTTCTAAAGCAAAACGAAAATACGCCAGCTGCTTAACGAAAGACGCCAGATGTTTTCTAAAGCAATGGTTTTCTAAACAATGAAAATTCACAGCGTACATGTAAAATTAAATCGGCTGCAAGTCGTCATAACTCATCGAACCTTTAGTATAAACGCGCCCGATCTCACGTCGGTGATGATGTACTGGGCAGAATTCACGGAAGATTCACGGTTTACCGATGAACCTCCGCAGCTTCGCCCACTCATCATCATTCACTCCGTGGATATGCTGTGATGTTTTTTTTTTTTTTTTGAAGCAGTTTCAAACGCTGGCGTGGCTCTATGGTAGAAGACCTGCTTGCTACGCAGAAAGCCTGTGTTCGATTCTCGCTCGGGCCGTGGATTTTCATTATTATTTATTTATTCGAATCTATCTCGAAGTTTCGCTCACGGACAACGGTGCGTTTTTGTTCACAACCAACGACGCTGACATACACACTGACACCGAAATTTCTGCGAAACCAGACCTTTAACGCCGTAGCGTTAAAATGGCTCAAGATCTAGAGTACTATAGGCTCCGTGCAGACGTAACTCCTGGATGGATGGATGGATGCTATGAGCGTCCCCTTTAAAACGGGGCGGTGACATGTCTGCCACCAGGCTCGAAGAAAAAAAAAAAAAAAAAAAAAGCTTCCTTGTTTCACGTTGGCCTAATACCTTATCTACATTGATTAAATCTATGTTATTATACCAAAAAATATAAATTCACGGTCCATCTCTCTGCCTCTTAAGGCAGAATGACCCGAGCGAAGGCGTCCCTAGCGGAAAGAAGCGCAGATTTGGCGGGATGCTCTCACGCGCTAGCAATGGGGTAAAATCGAGGAGCGATACCTTTTAGGATGGCTATACTTTTCGTGCTTTTCGCACTTGGCCAGTGACCAGAGCGACGGTCCGTCCGCGTTGTCAACGCGATCAGTCAGCCGCAGGTGGTGGACGATAAGAATAATAGAGCATAAAACATCGCTCGGCGATTGCACCCCTGCTCGCTCCACGCTCCCGCTGTGACGGCGTGACGTATTTTCGCGGGCAGTTCGTATTGTGTCGGTTGCGCTGTTCGTAGAAATGCCGAACTCCAGGAATAGTTGCTGCGTTGTTGGGTGCAATAACTCCTACAGGAATTCTCCGGGCACGCATTTTTACTGGTTTCCATTTAGAGAATATGAACGGAATCGGTGTGACCGGTGGATCACACTCGTTCGACGACAATAGTGAGTTTTGCCATGGCAGCAAAACACGAGCCGCGACGACGAAATCGGCTTCACTGTTTAAGGGCGCGTTCACACTGAGACATTCGGCGGCGAGAGCGCGCGGAATCCGCTTCGGCGGCAGCGAGATCCGCCGGAAAATCCCTTTCCGCGTCGATCGCTCCTGGACCGATTTTTGCGGCAGCTGCCGCCGGATTCCCTCACCGCGAACCAATCGGAACGCTAGTAGAACATTCGAAAAATGGCGGCGTGCTTGTGATATTGCAGTCGTCGAAGCCCGCAGCAACAGCGAAGTCTTTCATAATCATCCTGTAGCTCTCGACAAGCGCCAAGTGTTCTCGCGATTATCATCTTTGCAATACACCATCCCGATCTCGCAAAACGGGTAGCATTATCTCGGCTCGACCATGCTTCTCGCGTCTTGCAAATCAGGGCGAACCAACCACGACTGCTTGCGTCGTTTCTTGTTCGGCGAACGCATGTTTCTCTTCGTCAGACATCGCCAGAAAGTTCCTTTCCAGCAGGCCCAGCAGTTCGACGACCCTGCTCCTGTTTATGCGCTTCGCCATAACGAAACGCGTACACAACGCAGAGAGCGTCGATGCCAGCGTTCCTTCGCGCGAAGGGACGATGACAACTAGGCGCCCTAGTTTCGGCGGTGCGGTTGCTAAGCGGTGTGAACAATGTTGAATTTCGGCGGCGCGCGAATTCCGGTCGCTGTGGCGGGTGGATTCCCCAGTATGAATGAGCCTTAAGTCGGCGCAGCGAATGCAGTGACATGGGCGTTCGATGGAAAGCGTTTTTTCATTCAGCGACCGGGACAGTGCAATTACTGGTATCGCCAGTTTCAAGCTGCCGCGGAGTTCGCTGCCGCGTTAGCCCGAGGCTGATAAGCTGTGATTGTTTAGTGAGCGAGGTGGCCCGCGTTACACGTGCGCAATTTCGCTCAACCACGTTCGCCTGAGGATACACGAGGTCTGGCGAAAAGAAGCACAAGCGCTAACGCTACGTTCTCTGACAGCTGCTAACAATTTGACGTCGTTTGGAAGCAAACGGGAAAGAGAACGCCTCAAGCGAAGCACAAAAGCACGGCGCAGTGGCTTGCCGCCGCATGCTTCGTCTGCTCCCTTATCCCGCCAAATCTGCTACCGTGTCCGCTTTGGCGCTGGAGGCAGCGCGCGACTGTGGCGGCTCCTAACGTATGCACGGTGCCCATACGTACTCGAATATGGGAGTGCAGTGAGCTGTCGCAAAAACAAGTACGAGTGTTTTTTTTTTTATATAGAAAAAGAAGATGAACGATTTAGAGCAGCGTTTTTACTCTACTATGGGAGAGCAATGCAAAATCCAATGGCTTACCTTTGACAACCAGCAATGCAGCCGAACCACTGTGCAAGATATACTCTTAAGGTGGCTTAACTTCACAGCTTGCTTGCGAGGCGGTGTCGGCCCGATAAGGTAGCGACGGCACTCGCCCCTCGTCCCACGGACAGAGGTGAATATGTATCGGCTGCACAACGAAACTTCAATACAAGAACGGTTTTATCTCTCGTTGCCATAGCAACCGGAGCTTCGCGGGAAACCCGAAATGATTCAGCCGCGCTTTGAAAATAGGTGTGTGGCGGAATTCACGCGCGCCCTACAACTGGTCAGATGTAGCGCCCGCCCAGTGCCTGCTCTATTTTAGAGGAGGCGTTGACCCGTTTGTCATTAAATTCGGATTTGCTGCGGCCGCTTGCTATAGCAACGCGAGATAAAAGCTTTGGCGTCTTGAAGCTTCCTCGTGCTGTCAAGATAGGCGCTGCTGTTACCGAGCCTGTGGGCACGCGCCTACGCTATCTTTATCTGGTCGATCGCGTCTTCCGAGCGTTCTCAACTGAAACACATATATCCCCGTATTCTCAAACAAGCCTCGACTCGAATTTCGTCCTTCACTTGACCTAGTTGAGGATAGCGCCGCTGCTCGACTGAAAATGACGCCACGCTTCTCAAGAATTACTGCAGATTATCGCTGATATGTGGTTACTTTTTCTGCCGAGAGACGGGGCTCCTATCGACTTCCTCAAGTCAAGGTGAAGCGTTGAGTGGAGGGTCGTTGTAGAATACGGGGGATAGTATGTCTTACAGTGGGCACCAAACACGTCGGACCTTTGTGCGCTGCCGGTTCTCTAGGCACGTCCTCAACTTCGTCTGTGAAGCCATATATAGAGACGGGGCCAGCCACACAAAAAGCCCGTTGACTCGCAGGTAAGTAGTTTATTAAGGCGAAAGCCTTAGATGCCTCATCCAACGCGACAATTGACCGGCGTTCCGCGTCGGCGGCGTCGACACGAGTGATGCAAACTATAATCATCACGTGATGACGTCACAGTATGACCTCATATTGACACCACAGATCGACAAAATTTGTGACGTCACGTGACAGAACTTCGCATGTCACATGTCATAGCTTGGTCAAAGGTAGGCCGATCACGGAGGCAGTGCAAAACCAGGTGAGGTGCCTCTGATCCTGGAGGCAGTAGAAAACCAGGTTGGGTGCAGAAAGCTTTTGTAGGGTGGCGGGCCAGGATCAGTACATCGTCTGAAAAGAAAAAGAAGATGGCTTTCGCCTTCCAGTTGTCTTAGGGGAGTGCATGAAGGATCCTGTGCGTTTTTACGATGAACGTCGTTTAAACTCGTTTTATATATGCCTAAAGCTTTAAATGGATATGTTATGAGTGAGCATTCACGTCTCTGCATATCCCACCACTGCATTTTTTCCGCGTTCTGTATCAAAATCGAACAGTTCCCTTACCGCAGCGTGCTGTAATGTTATGCAGGAGTATGGACACTTGGGGACTGCATTTTGATGAATGCCGCATATAAGAAGCGTTTTGTTTTTGAAGGACGCCAGTGCAGTTGAGGTCGCCACGTTCACATTTATTTGGAAAGCGTGGGTGGTGGAGTGACTTGGCGTTGCACTAGTTCCTCGGCCGCCGACTAACTCGTGTTCAACTGCGTTGTCTGAAAGATACTAAAGATAAACGTTGTCTGAAAGATACTACAGCGGTCTCTGACCATCGAGCTTCGATGGCTTTGTTGAAGCTGGCAAGAAAAAATTTGTAATTGTTGTGCGTAAGAGAACAGGTGGGCTCGACAGTTAAAAATGGGTTGCATGTGATTAAGGTGGTCGGCACTGGCTGCTGCACGCCGAGCGCTGTGTTGAGCGTCCTTGATGTTTAGAAGCATTGAAGCTGCTACGTATCACTGCTGTCGCCGGCGCTGTCGTGTCGTTTCGCAGTCTTTCTTCTTGAAGGCAAAAGTCCCATAGCTGTCTCATCAAACGCGAAGACTGACCGGCTGCGGCGCCGTCAACACGAGTGATGTAAAAAGTCATAATCGCGTTATGACTTCATCATGACGTCACAGATGGCCCAAATGTGTTACGTCGCATGTTGATGCCATCACATGACATAGTCGTTTGGTCAAACGCGCGTTGATCACGAAGGCAGTGCAATACCACTTTGGCTGCAAAAAGTTTTCTTAGAACAGGAGGAGGGGGAGGGAAGGCGAGGATCAATACATTGACTGAACAGAAAAAGATGATGATGGATGCAAGAACAGCGCAACAGACTAGGACAGGTGAAGAACACACAACTGTTCTTACATTATTTATGTGTTATCAACGTGCCCAAGTTTCCACCTTTCATAGAAAAAGAGGTTGGCTTTAGCTTTCGAGTAGGCTTAAGTGAATGCATAAGGGACCCTGTGAGATTTTTAGGGGCGAAGCTCCTATTAGTCTAACCTTGTCACGTCTCCGTTGTCCGGCGTAACCACCTTTGCAAACTGCCCACTACTTCGTCTTTGAAAACATCCCACTACGATCCATCACCGATCCATTACTTCACCGACCATAAAGCCGTTATAATGAAGGGGGAACGGAAGCCACCTTTGAAAACTGCCGACTACTTCGTCTTTGCAAACATCCCTCTACGACCCATCACCGATCCATCAGACGATAAAGCCGTTATATTGAAGGGGAAACGGAAGCCACGTCTAGCTACCACTTACGATTAATAAAATTTCTTGTATAAATATATACAGTGTTTGTCACGTCTTTGATGATTTACTGGGCTATCGCTTTGATTACTGCTGGGCGAAACCACTGAAGATTTCACGGTGTAACCATGATTGCTTCAGGAGCTTCGCCCAAGCTCTTCATCATTCGCCCGTGGATATGCTGTGAATTTTTTTTTTGTGTCTCCTTTTTTTTATGAAGGAAGTGGGTAGTAGGGGTGTGCACAGTGTGGCTAACGTGACAGTAAATTTCGTGGCGGTGTATTACACGGCAGTTGCGAAGCGCTACCCAGTCGAGGGGGCTGCCGCGCTGGGCCATGGTGCTGCTGACCATGGCCACAGCCCAGGGTATTTTTGCTATGGTGGTCAACGTTGGAGGTGCATTCCAGATTCTAGGACGCTTAAAAGGACATAAAGAGAAAAGTGGCTTTTCCCGTATTGATATATTACGATTTCAATATACCCAAAGAACCACTCTTTGCGCGAGAAGACGTTTGGTAAGCGGGAAAACGCTCAAAAGGAAAATACATGTAATAATAATAATTGTTTGGGTTTTACGTTCCAAACCACGATATGATTATGACGGATGCCGTAGTGGAAGAGTCCGGAAATTTCGACCACCTGGTGTTCTTTAACGTGCATTTAGATCTAAGTACACGGGCCTCTAGCATTTTGCCTCTCATCGACATTCAGCCGTCGCGGCCGGGACGCGATTCCGCGACCTTCGGAGCAGCAGTCGAGCACCATAACCACTACACCACCGTGGCTGGTGCAAATACATGTGGCGACGCCGCCTTGAAGTGGCCGCACCAGCTCGCCGTAGCGTCATTGATAATGACGGCATCCGCTAGGGTGTACCTGATCGCTTGTCACCAACAATGATTTACCGACTAGTCTGTGACCAAGGCGAGATATACATAAAAAAAGAAACCTTGTCAAATTCGCAGGTGTTTAATCAAGGAAACATCGCTAAAGTTCGTTATCTCAAAGCACCTCAGGAAGCTTTAAGAAAAACCGTGCTTTCGCATTTTCATTTTACACGCGTTTGGGTTTACAGACACATCGCTTTTTTGTAGCTGCTCGTGTTCTCGACTCTTTCACAAAATAGCCCATTAAGGGCTCATCACGCCATCCGATGGTTTTTTCGTGCCTGCGCAGCCGCCATTCCCGAATCGTTCTAAGTACATAGCCCGAAGGCTTGCACGGGACCGGAACAGATTGTATTACAAGCGCCCACTGCAAATGAAGATACTTCGTGAAACCATTCTTTTGTTTACTTTAAACTGTTTATATAATGGGATAACTATACGTTATGTTAAAGGCACACCCTGAGGCCGCGCGATAAGTGTAAGTCGAAGTCATAACGTAATAGAGTTCCAATGAAATGATTGCTTAAGGTGTGCAAGCAAGACATCTACATATAGAGTCAGCACAACATAATTAGGCAGCGTTAAAACAACGTGGTTAGAAAACCGGGGTGAAGTGGTTTAGCTGAACCATATTAAACACGTGGTTTTGTTCCTTCGTAGAAGCTTAACCTCTTAAGAAGCAGGGCTTCAGAAAATTGGAGATTCTCTTTTCTATCACATTGCGAAGCACTGTTTGCGCTGTTACATTCATTTCCTGCCCTTTCTTTCAAATTTTGTAGTAATTCGTTTTAATTACTCTACTTTAAACAGATACTTTTGGTACGTTCGGTTGGTTGGTATACGGCACTCTGGATTGCAATAATGCTGAGCCTGTTCTTGATCCGAGCCATATATAAGAAAGTGTGTCGAACCAAAAGTTCTCTCGCTGGCAGAGCAATCAGAGGCGAAAAGAGGAAACATGTCAACGCATCTCATGATTAAAATATTCAGTCAGTTCCATGCTGTGAAAACCGTGGGGTGGCGAAACTGTGATGAGGATGATTATGATGACTTTCGGTACAAAGAAAGTCGTCATCGTCGTCATCATTATCATTTCATTTGATTTATTTCTTTATTCATACCCCCTGTCGTCACGTGACTTGCGTGACTACTACTACTACTACTACTACTACTACTACTACTACTACTACTACTACTACTACTTCTACTACTACTACTACTACTACTACTACTACTACTACTACTACTACAACGAAGACGGCACCGGGTAGACTAGGACTGCTTCTGTAATAGGCAAGGCGCGCACGGGCCAAGGAGCCGCCACGCTAGCCGCCATGACCGACGTCAGGCCAGAAACGGAAGCTTCGGGTGCCAGGTTACTGGTGCTCCACCAGGTTTCGGTCGTACACAGAGCATGGAAGAAGAAAATAAAATGCTAATGGAGAGCATCCAGTGGTTTCGATAGTCTCGGCCAGCCAGCGTCCTCTGACACCGCACCGCAACGCTTTCCGGGGCCCAGCGCGTAGTGCCCTGCTGGGTAGGATTAGGATTCCACAGCAGACGCAACCATGGCGAGCAGACCAATAGTAGCGCTTGCCTATCACGTGACTAGGGCCAATTTCTCCCTTAAGTGTTTTATGAATAGACTTTATGAACGTGACGTGACGCTCCTTCCTGGTCTTTCTTTCCTCCATAGCTCCGAGGTTCTCAGCAGGAGCTCGTGCTTCAGCTCAGAACGCTCTAAACTGTAGCTCATGCTCTGAAGGAACCAGCCGGATCTGTTCAAAGCGTTCCAATTCCACCAGCCGAATGTGAAACGCTCACCGCAAGAGCGCTCGAAGACGACCAACCGAATGCACCATTAGCCTCATCCCCCTCCACCTTTGAGACCGAAGCATACACATCTGCGTGTACATAAAAACACGTCTAATGAAGGCAGTCTCCATCTTCGATGAAAGCAAGCTTCTTCTTTTTTTTATAAGAAGTATTATAAGGAGAGGTTGATGTCATTGTGTGATGCCGGCTACTGATCTTGCATAAAAGTTGCCGGCGATCAGCCGTTGCTGATACGGCAATCTGATCCTTTATCAAAGTTATGAAGGTGACTTGTCATGTCGCGTTGCCACATTTCATTGTTGTTTGAATATGAACGCATGGCCATCGTTGTTGCCTGCAGCAACTAAAGTATTGCGCTGCTAAACACTTGGATGATGGCTCATTTCCCGGCATGGAGGAAGGAAACACATAGGGCTGAGCATTGCACGATACTATAGAATGAAAGAATGAAAAGTAGTACGTCACGTGCGCACACGCCAAGTTTCGCTTTCCCCATTTTACCGACAGGGAAAGAACTCGTGAATTTCTGTCTTTTTTTTCTTCTTTTAGTTGGAGGGGGGGTGTTGTTCAGAAAGGCACGATTTTCCCTGGGGCGTTTGGCGCCGTGTCTTGTATCTCAAATTTCCGGGAAAGACAGAGGCCGTGCATCGGCTCATGAACGTTCTATGCAAGTCCGTGACGGGAATGGCTGACTGCTCAATGCAGTGTCTTCGATTGGTGAATACATAACGCCGCATTGTAGCGCCTGCTTGAAGGCAATAAAAAATTACGCCATCTCCCGCTAAAGGGGACCATGAGGCGATGCGAAGCCGGAGCACTTGCACGATCGCGTTCCGTTGGCGTTCGTTGGGCATGCTACCGACCTCGTGTCGTGGAACGCGAAGAGGGACGCTACGCGCGTCGTGTCTTCCATCTAGCCTGGCCGTTAATTCTCACAGGGCGAGCGGGGAACGCGGTCGACAGGCGGGCGAGAGGGGAGGGGGGCAGCGTAGGAGAGGAGAGAGAAGGGGAGGGGACGCGCATGCGCTCGAGCTCATCGCGGCGTTGTGCAGGAGAGAATTTCAGCATGTCTAGCCCGCGTTTCAGAGGAAGAGTGGAAAGGGGGATGGGAGAGGGAAAGTGGAGAGGGAAAGTGGAAAGGGAAAGAGGAGAGGGAAAGTGGAGAGGGGAAAGGGAGAGGGTGAGTGGAGAGGGGAAAGGGGTAGAGGGGAAGGGGAAGTGGAGAGGAGGTATGTGGAGAGGGTATGCGCATGCGCAGTGAGGGTGGTCACGCCGCACACCACCACCACCACCACCGCCGGATTGAGCTCGACCTTAAAGGGATACTGAACAAAAATTTGAAAAAGCTACGAAAACACTTACATTCGACTCGGACGACACGACTGTTCCTGTACGCAGCGTTTATTTCACGTAATTTCGAGCAGTTGGCCGTATTTTTAGTGGATTGTGAGAGCGCGGCGGCTGCATGCCACTGCGCTTGTCGGCGGACGTGACGTCGAGTGCTCCAGCAAGAGGGGGGCAACCGGCACGCTCTCTCCTGCCCTGCCACTTCCCTTTCTCCACCTCTCCTCTCAAGAACCGAGGGTGGCTGGTGTGGCGCTGAGCTTTGTCCTCTTTTCCCCACATAGGAAACAAAATAGCGCTTATTCCTCAAAAACCGCTACAACTACCGAGCATGTCGCGAGAGCGCAAAGATGCAAGGTGCGAGTGACAGTGGTTCCACGAGCGGTCATTGCGACTCCGAGTTCGACAGGCCTCCAAAACGGATGCGCCAAATACAACCATATGCATGTGACCGTTCTGCTGTGTCAAGCGACAGCAAGGACGACGAGCCAGACGAGCCGCCGTAGCCCAACGTGGGTCGGCAGCCGGGACCAGCAATTTACACAGTAACTCATAGTCACTATCCTCGAAGTGTTCGGAGCACAAAAAGTCACGCTTTGAAGGCACCCACGTTGGCTGCGATGGGCGCGCAGCGCGAATCCATATCCTTCGAAGCTTCGGCTCTGTTGGAAATGTATGACAGGGCACACCCTAGCGCAGAACAGCGTTGAGGCATTCTGCGTTGTGTCAGGTGCTTCACCGTTCACATTACGTAGCAGCACACAACGCAGATGGCAAATTCGTAGACGTGGGCGCAAGCTCCGCTTGAGAAAACAGTCTATTCTAGGGACCGTAATACGGCGGAGAGCGCGGCAATGGCGTCGTTGGCTGCCGGTTGAGAACACGCACGGAGAACACCTTCCCGACCGTGAAAACACGTTTTGGGGACGCGCGGCAGCGGGTGGCGGCTTGCGATGTCGATTGGTAGGCGATTTTGCTGCGAGCACGGTTGGCGAGTCGCTATCCGCGGAGTTTCGCGTCACTTCCTCTCTAGTTCGCGGCGCGGCCGCTAGACGCGCCAATTCGCGAAAAATGCATTAAATTCATTATTTTCTGCTAGTCTCTGGCTGAAATGAAGGTTGTTTCAACAAATTTCAGCACCCAATCTTTCAATTGAGTCATTTATCTCGGCGGCGAAAATTTTGTTCAGTATCCCTTTAAGATACTTCGCATCTAAAAGGCTAGGAAAGAGATTATTTTCATGCAGTTGTCACTTTACCCGGAATTCCGCGTAGTATGAACGTTTGCTCTGCACAGTGCAACTTATTTATGTGCGGTGTCGTAAAACCGTAATGTGAGTTGTTGGCGATATGATCGCGGCTAGCACTGACAACAGGACTCTTACAGCATAACATTTTTGTCAAATAAAAACAATTTCTAAGTGACTTATCATCTTTCACAGTATCTCTCCGAACTTTCACATTATATGTGGACATTTCGCTTGTGTGAATATTTGTGTTTTGTAAACTTTTTTGCTGAGTGGGTACTTTTTTTGTGTTGAAGAACTGAGACTAAGCGCGCGTGTGTTCGGTCATATGCCTGTTTGTATAGTTTTGTGCGTGTTCGTTACATTGCGTCGGCAATTGTGTAGCAAGCACAACACAATGGCATTAACCACTCCTTAGGTACATTTATAAAAGAAAACTGATCGACATACTCACGCAAGAAATATATTGAACAAAAACGACTTTTAGGAATGAGAAAGCTATGTAAACATGGCTGTATATATTTTGAATTAACTGACGAAAGGGCGAAAAGCAATATCCGACATTATCTCAATTTCCTGTATATGTGAGTGCTTCTGAATTTTAAAATAAACAAATGCATATGCCCGATAATTTGCACATACGATAATCGCATATTATTTGGTAGCATTAAAATTGGAATATGGTGTTCACTAGTTCACGCGGAGTCACTTGACAGCCACGTGATGCTGCATGAGAGTTTTTTTTTTAATTAAAAGTGCATTTGAAAAGGAGCGTAATAAACACATCCTTATTTAGCACTTTTCAAAATTCTGTGATATAGCCAAATCGATCTGTGCATGTTCTCGCGTGGGCAAGATAATCAGATCATTCCATTCCCGTTACTTCGCGCGCACAACGAAGATTACAAGTTTCAGAGCGGGAGCAAGAGCAACGAGAACCCGCTTTCAGGACGAGCTACAGACGCCCGTACTTCATTGGTTATATTTTATTGTTTCTGTTTTCACTTCCTGTCATATGGTTCTTTGTAGAAAAACAGAAGCAATCTGAGAGTTCTCACCGGCACTCGTTATAGAAATAATTTCCTCTCGCTACTCAATATCCGAGCCATAGAAGCAAATAGAAGTCTAATACGTGAACACTCGCTCATGCTTCGCACCGAAAAAGTGGAATAAGATTAACAATGAAAAAAAAAGCGAACAATCTGGCTAACGTGATTCGAAATATCAAATGGGAAGGGGTACGAAAAAGCTTATTTCCCGATGGCAATTGTATGGGTGCTCGAAGCTCATGTATACGCTGTTCCCACTACAGCGTTGCGTGTGCGCCAATTATTCAACGGGTACAGAATTATTTGCGTGTTCATGCGGTAGAGAGCGGCCAAGCACTGCAACAGGGTGGCCAATCCTTGTCTGTTGAGGGAGTGCATTACCGGCTCTGGTCAACTGTATGAGATAGCACCTCAGGCGTCTTCATGCAATTGCGTCAACACGCTGGCTTCTTTTTTTTTTTTAATCCGGCAAGGAATTGCGCAGCACCGGGTATCGAACCACGGACCTCTTACATGCGAGGCTGATGTTCTCCTCTACTCCAGGGGTCGGCAACCTTTTGAGGCGAAGGGCCGAGTTGCATGAAGCCGACACGGTGGGGGCCGTACGGGAAATCGGGGGGGGGGGGGGGTTATTGCAGGCAAACAGAGAAAAAAATTCGGCGAATTTACAATAATAGTTATCTATAATCAATAGCTATAGATAGTTATCTATAGATGAAGTAATCGTTATCTATAGTAAGTAGAATAGGCGAGTTATCAGTAATTGTAACCTGGTGAAGCGTGAAGAAAAAAGCAATTTTTCTTTGTTTCTCTCTAACCCCATTTGACGCCAAAACTGCCACGTCGGCCTTCAGATAGGAAGTTACAAGGAGAGGGGTGTGGTTCTAACGCTGTGCCGGGGACCCCATAATAATGCCCCTCGGGCCGCAGGTTGCCGACGCCTGCTCTACGACATCACTGCGCCTCCAGTACGTGGAAACACATGGAAAGTCAAATGATATTTTAACTTCAAGGGACCAGAGGAGAGCAGAGTGGGTCGAAGAACAAGCGGGTCTTAAGGACACGGGTGTTAAGGTAACAAATGGGTGTTAAGAACAAACGGGTGTTGGGGGAACAAACGAGTATTAACGACAAAAAAATGGGCATGAGCAGGGCACGTAGCATGTAGGGAAGATAACCGCTGGTAGATGGCGCAGGATTCTTTCTTCCGAAAGAGTTCGGTTGTTAAAATAAGGCTGTATAAGCGCTACTTCGCTTTCTGCGTTCAACCACTCTGTCAGAACGACTCTGATTGGAACTTCCTGCGTATGTGTGCATGAGGGCATTCTTTTCGTTTTCATTTTCGCTCTCTCTCTGTCCTCTTTCTGACTCCTATATCCCCACTCCTGTGCAGGGTAGCAAACCGGTTACTATAGTACCAGGTTAACCTCCGTGTCTTTCCTTTTCATCTATTTCTCTCTCTTTCGATCTTTGATAACTGCTGGTAACTGTTGGTAATTGTTGGTAGCTGCTGGTAACTGTTGATAACTGCTGGATGAACAAACTGGTTCGCGATAGAACGACAAGCGCGAGCGCGGGGCAGTGAGTTAGATGGGCAGATGAGATTTAGAAGCTTGGGGCAATAAAGTGGCCGCAGCTAGCACAGGACCGGGTTCATTGGCGAAACGTGGGAGAAGCGTTTGCCCTGCAGTGGGCGCAATGAGGCTGCTGCTGCCGCTGATGATGATGATGATGATGATGATGATGATGATGACGACGACATAAGAATTGTTTGAGTTTTACGTCCCAGAACCACGATATGATTGTGGGGAACGCCGTAGTGGAGGACTCCAGAAATTTCGACCGCCTGGGGATCTTTGACGTCCACATAAATCTAGACAAACGAGCATTTTGCCTTCATCGAAGTTCGGCCACCGCGTTAGAGCGGCTACATGTTCTCCATAAAGAGCGGGCCCGTTTCGCTGCCAAAACGACCATGCCATTGTACGCGCCGTCAGCGCTGCTATCAATGGTGTCGATGGCGGTGGCGAACAACTTTTTTTACTTAACGAATTTGTATGTATTGAATGAGCTGAACGAAATTTTCGAATAGCGTCGCAAGTTTTTTTTTTTTTTTTGTGTTGCTTTTTCGCAGACTGCAGCGCAAACTTGAAATCGTTTGGGGGATATGCCTTACAAGCACAACACCAGCTGAAATTGTGAGGTGCTGTGGCTGAATACGTAAATGTTTTATTTTGTAAGCTCTATTTCCCATTGGCCAGCCAGCTTCACTAATGATATGCCAAGCGTCACGATTGGCCTACATTTTATCTTACGTACCTTGCTGGCGTAATTTGTTTTTTTGGAATCCTGGTCCAGAACACATCTACCAACTTGGAAGCAAATCACGCAATACAGATGAAGGCTTGTCTCCTTTTGCCAGCTGATATATAGAAAACCAACGTGCTTAAATCAAGGTGTATTCGAAGACCCAGGGCAGTAAATTTGTTCTCGCCTTGTTCGTAGAGACACCCGCTATACGTAACTCCCCTGTGAGCATCTGTTTCGTCCTGAATAGGTTACTATTGCATGGACGTCTAAAATATGTAACTATATAAATATGTAACTCGACGGCAGTCGCAGTGTGCTTTCTATCAGTGAGCGTTAAAACGTCTTCTTCTTTTCTTGGCCGAGTACAAGACGTTGAAACAATGATAGATAAGATCGTCTGAATAATACAGAACTGAAGTCAGCACAATAGACAGCGTCTGTTGCTAGTCTGGCAACAGAAGTCTGGCTGGAGAGCCAGACTTCCCTATAAATTTATCTTCTATCGCAGTGGTTCTAGTTATAGTCCGACATAGTCTTGACTCGGAGTCCGCGCTTGAACAATGCACGCGAATCTAAATATTTAAATTGTCGCTAGCCTGGCTAGCTACAAAAGTGTCTATTTTGCTGACTCGCATTCAGGAATAGCGCTGACGACGACTTCACTTCTGCAGTAATGAGATGATCTTATCTGCATATATCTGAATAAGAATATGTCATTATGAGCGCCAGCGATATATCGCTGAATAAGAGTGGAGATCAAAAGAGGCATGGTGTATGCAGGAGCTTACTCATTTCCCTTGTTGCTTGCTTCTTCAAAGAAGAATGAAAGTACCGAGGGAATAGCTTTCATAAATAAACGTGGGCGTTGCACAGTTCACATTGTTGCTGACGGAATGAAATGCGAATACAAGTGTTTCAGTGCTGTATAAGGTCGACTCTCGGGTGTAGCTTCTTCCTTTCCTATTGTTACGATGAATGCTGTGCCAGCGCTGAAGCAGCCCGCAGCAGTAAATTTATTTTTGACCTTTAAAGAATTATGGAGATATTTTGTGAGCCGGGCCGAGCCTCTGGAAACGGGTAACTTCATTGGTTAGCGCCATTTTAAATTACACTCGCTTAGTCACGAAAACGATCTAGAAAATACGTCAGAACGCGGTAAACAACCCTCGCGCTTACCCCTAGTTTACGGCGGAAAATTAACGCTACAACCTTACAAACTGAGAACAAGATCAAAGGTCACGGTGATGTACTCAGGCGACTACGATAAAAAACTAACAAAAACTACAGCGAAAACGAGGACAAACAACTACAAATATAACTCAGTATAGGTGCGAAGATAGTGTTTTTCTCTCTCCTCTACAAACGATGCCTCTGCAATGGGAAGAACATGGAGGTTGTTTTTCACAGAATTGCTCGGCGCAGTGCTACTGTTTACACACCCACGCAGACAGCCAGTGGCACACACATACACACAGACAGGCACCCAGAGACACGCATAGGAACACACAGACACGCGTAGACACATACAAACACACATAGAGACACACACATACACACACATAGGCACATACAGACACGCACAAAACACATATATACACGCACACATGCACACACATAGACCCCCACACTCCGACATAGACACGCATAGACGCACACACACATGCGCACACATCAAGAGGCATAGCAAAATGAAAACATAAAAAACACATTTTTACTCCCTTTTCTTGGAAAATGTACACCTACGAAAACCCCCGACCAAGACAAATCTTCGAGTCTCTGGAGCGGCACGCCGTTATGGGCTTCTGGGGCATCGAAGCGTGCGCAGTTCGATAAGGCAGTGTCAGTAAGAGCCTTAGCGCTGGCATCCAAACGACCGCGAAAAAAAATTATAAATAGGGGTCGTATAGCTGTGCACCAGTATGTACTTTTCTCAAACGTTGCGTTGAAGATTTTTTTTATTATTTCGTTGTAAAGTCGCAGCACTATCGTTTATATTTTTCCATCTCTTGGGTGTTATTTATTTCTGCAATGGCTGCAGTCATTCTGCACTGAGGTTTCTGGTCACGGCAAGACACACTCGTTCGACTCGCGTGTTTTCTGTAGCGGCAAGTTTCTACGGCGCAAGTGCTTTCTCCAAAACAACGTAGTTGAAGGCCTAATAATCAGTTGGAAATGATAACATACTTTAATTTAATTGTACTTATATAAGTTCTCGCGGTAATTTGAGCAGCATTTGTTTCTGCAAACATAACTGGTGAGAGCGGAACAAATTGTAAGTGCCTAATGATCTGCTGTAACACCTTCACGAACTCTTATGTTATGTGTGGACAATTCATTTCTCTGAATATTTGTGTTTCGTGAACTTTCCTGTTGAGTGCACACTTATTTTTACTAAAGAACTGGAACTGAATGCATGAGTGTTCTCAGATGTGCCGATTTGTATTGTTTTGTGATTGTCCGCCACATTAGGACAACTATTATGCCAGGGAAAAGGAGTAGCAGGTACTACATATGGCACCATCCTCTCCTTGTATACATTGAATAAAAGATAAAAAATAAAAAATTAAAATTCTGAGCGCCCAGTGCTTAGAAATTTCGATGTCATAACTTCTTCCACCATCGTTTTCGCACAAATATCATTACTCATCTAAATTAACACATTCGGAAATGTCACCCCCGCTATTTTAATGTTTATGACGATATGATCGCTTCAACCCACTTCGCGCGTAAATGGGGTGATTTGTTTTTACCGCAACTCTTTCGCAAATCTGATCATCTGATCTCTCAGCTACACATATACTAAACCTTCTTCGAATTTGGTTCTGAGCCATCGCAGCCCTTAAGGAAAGGTCAGCACCCTGAGGATCACCTCATGAAATCTGAAGGATCCCCTCATATAAAGGTGGTCACTCACATACCTGAGCTCACTGCGCAAACGTTATCACTCACCATTCAGGGCTGGCACCAGGATGTCTTTGCTTGAAGGGGGCATGACAAAAGAGCCCCTTTGGGGGGGGGGGGGGGGCACGGAGGTGGGGAACTTATGCAATGTGTTTTGACTATATTTTCTCTAGGGGGGGTGGGGCGTGGCCCTTACTGGCGCCGCCACTATGGCCAATGCTATCTTATGAGCGAGTGTGATACACATGACACACAGATACACACAATATGTTTGCGAGTACAATTACTCAGCTGCGTTTACCAGTCTACAAATGTGTACACTGAGCTTCAACTACGCAAAGATAACGTCATGACTTGGACACCCTAAACATATAAACTCAGCTACCTATAAGAATTAGTTGCTTAGTGGCAACGAAATGCTTGGTACATCTGAACCCTGTACGCTTTCCTAGAAATGATTGGACTGGGAAAGCTTGGCGCACTGCTTTTCCGTGTGTGTGCGTGTTTGTGTCTGGCGGGGGCGGGGGGGGGGGCAGGAGGGAGGCAGAGAGTTCTTTCAAGCTATCAGGAAGATGGATCGTGCCAGGCCGATAGCGTAGACTCAGAAAAGGAGCGTTGATACGCACCAAGAAAACGGGTACGACCCAGGAAATACAGCCTGTCACTCATATGAAAGAGCGAAAAACAGCAACATGGCTGTTGACGTAGGTGCTAGGGTCAAACAGAAAGTAAAAGACTACAAAAGCCAGCGCTTCTGAGTGCTGGCGCGTGCGACCTTGGGGGCGTTCGTTCAATCTCGCCCGGCATATTAGGCACGCACGTCACTGCTACGCCGTTGTATAGGCGCTCGACTGCTCTGCCTGTGATTGGCCACTGCTTTGCTGTGTAGTCAACGTTTATGACTTTGCTTTCTGTGTTATATTTGTGACTCATCTGCAGCTCTGCATGACGTATGCACTATCGTAGCATGCCGGCTTAACCTCCCAAGGTAACATTTTGTTAGAGCAGTAGCGAACCGGAGAGTTCTTCTGGTCAACCTCCCTGTCTTTCCTTTCTCTTTTCTCTCTCTCTTGTTAGAGCAGAGCTGTTATGGTCGTGGTTTGCCGTGAGTCGTAGATAGAAAATTATTACCATAATGAACCGGCACGAGCTTCGGCACGCGCCTTCGTCATCTTCTTCGCCTTCCTCTTCTTCCTCTTCCGCTTCGCTCACAGAACGCGTGCGCCAATTTTTCCGGTATGGGATGCAGTAACTATGATTAGCGATAGAACGAGTACAGAAAGAAAGAAAGAAAGAAAGAAAGAAGGAAAGGAAGAAAGAAAGAAGGAAATAAAGAAAGAGGGAAAGAAAGAAAGAAAGAAAGAGGGAAAGAAAGAAAGAAAGAAAGGAAGAGGGAAAGAAAGGAAGAAAGAAAGAGGGAAAGAAAGAAAGAAAGAAAGAAAGGAAGAGGGAAAGAAAGGAAGAAAGGAAGAGGAGAGAGGGAAAGAAGAGGGAAAGAAAGAAAGAAAGAAAGAGGGAAAGAAAGAGGGAAAAGAAAGAAAGAAAGAAAGAAAGAAAGAGGGAAAGAAAGAGGGAAAGAAAGAAAGAAAGAAGGAATAAAGAAAGAGGGAAAGAAAGAAAGAAAGAAAGAGGGAAAGAAAGAGGGAAAGAAAGAAAGGAAGAGGGAAAGAAAGGAAGAAAGGAGAGGGATAGAAAGAGGGAAAGAAAGAAAGAAAGAAAGAGGGAAAGAAAGAGGGAAAGAAGAAAGAAAGAAAGAGGGAAAGAAGAGGGAAAGAAAGAAAGAAAAGAAAAGAAGAAAGAGGGAAAGAGGGAAAGAAAGAGGGAAAGAGGGAAAGAAAGAAAGAGGGAAAGAAAGAAAGAGGGAAAGAAAGAGGGAAAGAAAGAGGGAAAGAAAGAAAGAGGGAAAGAAAGAAGAGGGGAAAGAAAGAAAGAAAGAAAAGAAAGAAAGGAAGGAAGGAAGAAGGAAGGAAGGAAGGAAGGAAGGAAGGAAGGAAGGAAGAAGAAAGGAAGAAAGAAAGAAAGAAAGAGGAAAGAAAGAAAGGAAGAAAGAAAGAAAGAAAGAAAGAAAGAGGGAAAGAAAGAAAGAAAGAAGAGAAAGAAAGAGAAAGAAAGAGAAAGAAAGAAAGAAAGAAAGAGGGAAAGAAAGAGGAAAGAAAGAAAGAAGAGGAAAGAAAGGAAGAAAGGAAGAGGGAAAGAAAGAGGGAAAGAAAGAAAGAAAGAAAGAGGGAAAGAAAGAGGGAAAGAAAGAAAGAAAGAAAGAGGGAAAGAAAGAGGGAAGAAAGGAAGAAAGAAAGAGGGAAAGAAAGAAAGAAAGAAAAGAGAAAGAAAAGAAAGAAAGAAGAAAGAAAGAAGAGGGAAAGAAAGAGGGAAAGAAAGAAAGAAAGAAAGGAAAGAAGGAAGAAAGGAAGAGGGAAAGAAGAGGAAGAAAGAAGAGGAAAGAAAGAGGGAAAGA
This sequence comes from Rhipicephalus sanguineus, assembly GCF_013339695.2. Taxonomy (NCBI): domain Eukaryota; kingdom Metazoa; phylum Arthropoda; class Arachnida; order Ixodida; family Ixodidae; genus Rhipicephalus; species Rhipicephalus sanguineus. Next base: position 44,011,112 of record NC_051185.1, on the reverse strand, counting down.
AAGAAAGAAAGAAAGAGGGAAAGAAAGAGGGAAAGAAAGAAAGAAAGAAAGAAAGAGGGAAAGAAAGAGGGAAAGAAAGAAAGAAAGAAAGGAAAGAAAGAAAGAAAGAAAGAAAGAAAGAGGAAGAGGGAAAGAAAGAGAAAGAGAAAGAAAAGAAAGAAAGAAAGAAAGGAAGAAAGAAAGAAAGAAAGAAAGAAAGAAAGAGAAGAAAGAAAGAGAAGAAAGAGAGAAAGAAAGAAAGGAAAGGAGAAAGGAAAGAAGGAAGGAAGAAGAAGAAGAAAGAAAGAAAGGGAAAGAAAGAAAGAAAGAAAGAAGGAAGAAGATGGAAGAGAAGAGGAAGAAAGAGGAAAGAAAGGGAAAGAAAGAGGGAAAGAAAGAGAAAGAAAGAAAAAGAAAGAAGGAAGAAAGGAAGAAGGAAGAAGAGGGAAGAGGGAAAGAAAGAAAGAAGAAGAAAGAAGAAAGAAAGAAGGAAAGAAAGAAGGAAAGAAGGAAGAAAGAAAGGGAAAGAAAGAAAGAAAGAAAGAAAGAGAGAAGAAAGAAAGAAGGAAAGAAAGAAGGAAAGAAAGAAGGAAAGAAAGGAAGAAAGGAAGGAAGAAAGAAAGAGGGAAAGAAAGAGGGAAAGAAAGAGGGAAAGAAAGAAAGAAAGAAAGAAAGGAAGGAAGAAAGGAAGAGGGAAAGAAAGAGGGAAAGAAAGAAAGAAAGAGAAACAGAGCAATTGCTGGCGGAAAAAAATTTCTTGGCGAGGTGAGATTCGAGCCCGCGTCCCCGTGATCCGAAGATAAAAAAAAGACAGAAGTAAGAGAGATTAAGCATAGCGTTGTATAGTATAGTATAGCAAGAGGTGGCAAAGAGACAGGTGAGAGGGTAAAAGTCTAGCCAAGCCAGGACCACCTAGATGCCCGCCAGCTCAGCTCTGACCCACCCTTGCGCGACTTAGCGCAAGCAACGGTAATTTTTGTTATTTACACAAGTAAAAAAAAACATCATGGGAAGGTAGGCTACTTTATAGCCGGCTATCCCACCAACATGATGTTAGTGTTGAAGAAAAACCCAAAAACAAGAAAAACTAGAACTAATAAAAGAATAAGAAAATAGAAAAAAAATCACAGCATGTCCACGGAGTGAATGATGATGAGTGGGCGAAGCTGCGGAGGTTCATCGGTAAACCGTGAATCTTCCGTGAATTGTGCCCAGTACATCATCACCGACGTGAGATCGGGCGCGTTTATACTAAAGGTTCGATGAGTTATGACGACTTGCAGCGCACTTTAATTTTACATGTACGCTGTGAATTTTCATTGTTTAGAAAACCATTGCTTAGAAAACATCTGGCGTCTTTCGTTAAGCAGCTGGCGTCTTTTCGTTTTGCTTTAGAAACATCTGGCGTTCTTTCGTTTTGCTTTTACAAAACATCTGGCGTCTTTCGTTGGTTTATTTCATCAATCAACGGCGTTTTGAACAAAATTTTTATTGTTTAATCACGCACAAGAGAAATCTCACCAGGCACTACCTTGGAGGTAAACAATGGCTGCTAATGGGAATGAGAGACAGAAGTCGGCTTTTAGCTAACACTTACACTTCTACTTCTACTAACGTTTCCTACTGGAACATGCCAATGGCTGCTAATGGGGAATGAGAGACAGAAGAATTCGGCTTTTAGTTAACGCGCACGCTGCGAATTTTTTATTGTTCAACAACGCACAGGAAAATTCTCCCACCGGCACCACTTTGGAGGTCAAAGCGTAAGACTTGTTACGGACTACGACTACTACTACTACGACGACGACGACGAGGGACGAACGGGTGCCGCCTTAAGGAGCTTCGCCCCTAAAATAACCAGAAGCACTACGTACATATACGATATAAAGAATTAGCACAGTCTAAGGGCAGAGTCAAGTACATACAGGATGGTCACATAGTTTACCGCGGATAGAGTTTGTATGGACAACAGATTTCCATGCATTTACATGTAACATCAATCACTCTGAGATATGTTCATTATTAACACAATACTGTGTGAACTATCTATCTATCTATCTATCTACATATATATATATATATATATCTATATATATATATATATATATATATATATATATATATATATATATATATATATATATATATATATATATAAACCATACGAACAACCATTGAGTTTATAGCGTTACTAGCTTCTCTGTAAAGGCGGCATCAGCATTCCTGGCGGCATGGGCTTCATTTCAGCGAAGCCTGAACAACAAAAAATAAATAAATAAAACGTTATTGTAATATGCTTCGTGCGCAGTTTAGGGTTCTCCACGTGGGCGAAGTTATCCCGAAGCCCTAGACGTTAAGATGTCTCTCGTAAAACACTCTGCATTTTTGATGCATTAAACCTTAAAGTGAAAAGAAGAACTAAGCGCAGCGACATTACATCGAAAATTCATTGTTCTTTCATGCAGAAAAACACCATTCTTCTTACCACGTAGTTCAGTCGAGCAGCAAAAAAAAAAAAAAGATATGAAAGAGATTGTTGTCGAGCTTGACAACTTCGAACTTCGGCGTAGCGATAGTGATCGAATTCTCTTAGCCTTCTTTTTTTACTATTTTTGTTTTTAACCTATTTTTCTAGCACTAAGTCTGGAGAGAAGCAAATTAGCATTGCAAATCCTTTCACCTGGATGTGCATTTGACATTGGCGCCTGTGGTGTTGCCATGGCCCAACCTATCCGCTTTATGCTACGCTTCAGTAGTCATTCACATTGATAGTATCTCGTGGCGAAACAAAAGCATTAACGCTTCATGCACGCAACGTCGTGTGCGTCTTTCTGTGTCTTCAAACTCCGTGATGTGCTTGCTGTTTTCGCCACGCGTCACGAACCTGCTGACCGCTCTGTCCTTGGAGTTACGGTGGCGCGATTTGCTCGACATGGGTTGCGCAACACTGTTCAGAAATACGTTTCAAACTAAGAAAGAAGAATGATTGCGCAGAAGTCTTTTACTCCTGGATTTTGCAATATCCTGCGCGTGTAGAAATACACACGTCAGTCAGCTTTTGGACGCAGAAACGCGTGGACAGTCACTCAGTTTCGTAGAAAAGTTTATAAAAGAAAGGCCTTGTTTAGAACATGATGTAACGGTACGACATTCACAGCAAGCCAATAAGAATTGAAGAAGCCAGAAAAGGCTGAGAAAAGTTTCGTTTATGTAGAAAATCTCTCGAGGCGACGAAAAGTCGACAGATAGGCAGTAGAATTCCTCTCGTGACTTTGTCATGTAAATTCTTCTGCACTTCAACATCATTCGTGCACCCCCTCCACTTCTCGTTACCGAACAAATTTGCATCTACTCTACTGCAATCTCGTCCGCTGTCATGCCAACCGTCGTTATAACAACTGTCAAACTTCTCGCGTGATGCGCTCGCCTTTCCCTTACATGTTCATTATTGCGGCATTGCGGTGTTTCTATTGAATTTACGTAGAGTTGAATAGAATATCAGTAGAGACGCAATTGAAGGTCGTTTATTCTTTCTGTGAGGGTTGGACCAGAGGTCCTGTTCGACGCGATCACTTGGCAACAGCGTTCTCCCCATGGTGGGCGGCGGTGAAAATGCCGCTCGCCGCTCCGAATGGCTCCTTTGAAATGACCGATAGATGGGCTAATAGGTACTTCATATTCGTTCAGCGAAGTGGGAGCGCGGGAACCGACAGTGGACGAAGGAAGAACGACTCAACACGAGGGCTCGTGCTGTGTGGTTCTTCCTTGGTCCGTTGTCCGTTTCCGCGCTCCCAGTTCGCTGAACCATTTGAAATGAGCACCTGATCAACGAATAACGACTACGCGCGCGCAACGCCAGCACGCTGTGCGTTCCGCCACCTGGTTTTGTAAAAAGGAGCCTTGTGGCTTCAAAGACCGCCAACTTCAGTGCCAGCTTTGCTTCCGTTTGCTATGAGCGTCATGGATTCCAAAAATACACGAACAGAAATGAAATGTGGATGTGTGTCGAAAACAGAAGTTTGAAACTTAAAATTATTTAAATTAATATCTCGCCGCAATCCCAACCCACCCCCGTGCTCTAAAAAAGTACACCCCTAAACAATTTCTGGGCAGAAGCCTGCTAGGGACCCATATAGTACAACTAACGTTACAAAAATCAACTGGCACAATGACCAAAACTCGACTCTTCAGTTCCTTCTGTACTTATCCCTAGCGCAATTTAGTGCTGAAGTAACAAAGTACAAAGGTGGAAAACGCCACATACAAAAACCTTCAGTTCTGAATCAACCAACCGCACTCGCACCCTAATTGACTCTCCGTGTCCCAAAGCACCCGTGGTCGTCCTCTGTCGTAATCAACGCACCTGACGTCAGCTCTCGTTCATCGTTACCGGAGGCTCGGAGGCCGAGTGGCGTCGCAGATATTTGCAGCTTTCCTAATGACGGGGCCTCTGAAAGCGGAGTGTGTAGGGGGTGTCTGCGTTACGTGGATTCTGGAAAAACACATCTAGAGTCGCTGTTCAGGGTGCGACATGAACAGTGAATCTCGCTTTTCCGTAATTGCCCGGATGTAAGCCGTATATAGGCCGATGAGAACGTGCACCATTAGAAATACTGCCTTTCTAGTTACACATCAATGACACAGCAGGGCTTTCAGCGAAGACATGGATGGTCGTGGAAATAAAAGCGACATGAACAAGTCGGCGTAAAGAGACTCGATGTTCTTCTGTATGAGGGCTAATGAAGGGTTCACACAGAGCAAGGACGTGTGCGGCAATTCGATATAATCTCATCTGTAATAATGCTATTACCTGCTTTAGAAGCTCGTATGCTGCTTACGCAGCCGCAAGTGAGGAAGCGCTATTTCAGGATCACCATTCTATAATTTACATCAAAAGGACTGCGCACAGACACGCGCTACACGTGAATATTTTTCAGTATCCATAAAGTGTTAATTCTCTTACGTGTTTCTAAAACAAGAAAATGGTGACATCGCTGTTTTTTTGGTTTTTTTTGTCACCTTTCGGCCGCATTGCCGGATTCTGCAGAGCTGTTCCAGAATACAAGAGGCAGCAGCTTCGCGCTAGCCAACGGTGGGCGCCATGACCACGGTGACGCCATGAATTGAAGCGGGTCGACGCGCAAGTGTCGCTCAAATAATACTAATTTTGCTACGTGCAAACACTGCGTAACAACCAGCGGAGAAAAAGCACATCACAGACTCCCTACACGAGCATTGTCACGAGTTATTAGCATTCATTTGCTGGAATAAGTTCTGCCCCGTCGCGATTCGATACGTGCCTGCCGGGCAAGAAAGGTAGACCTGCGGTGATGACTCTCATCATGTGATCCTCCTGAGACTTAATATACTGTGAGCACCGACTATGTACAATACTTACGGTCATACAATAAACGACCATGCAATGCTTACAGTTAACTGAGGCAACGATATGCTCTGACGCTATACGAATGGTGGGCGGGCTGGCCGACTGGAGACAGTTGACATTAGAGTGGACCGATCCTGGGGACACCAAAATATTGAACTGTACTATTGAGGTATCGGAGAAGCAGGCGCCCATTAAACCGTAGATTTCGCCGGCAAGGCATATACAGGTTTCCTTCATTAAATGGACGGTACTATTTATTGTGTATATTTGTTGCTTTGAGGATATTTGCGTAGCGTTTGTCGTTCTCGTTTACTGAGCAGAGGAGAGGGTCATCATGACCACTATGAGTCTCTAAAACACACACACACACACACACACACACACACACACACACACACACACACACACACACACACACACGCACGCACGCACGCACGCACGCACGCACGCACACACACACACACACACACACACACACACACACACACACACACACACACACACACACACACACACACACACACACACACACACACACACACACACACACACACACACACACACACACACACACACACACACACACACACACTCACATCAATCGCTGTAACTGTAGAAATTCCATGCTCGCGCTTCTCGTCCTCCACTATTCCTCTCAACACGGTCAACTCTCTCCCAGTTCTGTTCAGGTTCACATCCTCGGACAGAAATGGTACTGCGGTTTTTTTCTTTCGCTGCACGACACGAATGGATCAAAGGAAGACCGTGGATACGTGGGCACAGAGTGTACCGCATCAGAACAGCGAGGTAAGATAGCCTGTCCACTGGGTGTAGGTGCCCTTGCTAAAACATTAGTTGGTTAGCTGGCTAATCATCTGGTAAATTCTTCCGTCTCTGTCATCTCCCAGGGCAGCGGCTTTCTTTAACAGCAGCGTTTCCATATACAGTGGGATCAAGAGTTAAGGTACGATTAGACGCAAGAAAAAGCCGAATATTCCCGCTGTCCCAGCAGGCAGCCTTGACTTTAGATCAGCGCCCTGTTCGAAAACGCGCTAAAGACATGCACTGCGCAGTTCGACCGAATGTAGTCCCAAATTCCAGGGAAATGCAAAATTTTTCCAGGTCTAGTGGTCTCAAAACGTTTGACGCCGACCATTCGCTTTGATCGCCCTCTCTCCCAACCTCAATTACCGACGCTTACTCTTCCCCTCTACCTTAGATATTGAGTAGATCGATCAAGTTGTACTTTAAAATGCTGCTATGTAAGGCAGTTGCTACCTCTACGAAGAAGAGTGCTCTCACGGAAACTTAAGCGCCAGTGATATTTGCTGTTCAATAATCTCTAGTTATTCTTAAAACTGGCCATACCGACTACACGTGAGGTACACTCTTAAAAAAAATGGAGTGACCCTCTCTCCTTTAAGGGAGAAACGGCGATGTCCCCAATGTTCGTCTTCAAATGGAGAAACCGTTCTTCCCTTTTCAATGGAGAAACCGTCAAAATCAAGATGGCTGACGCCAAGCCAGTGAAGCGAGCAATAGATTTAGGCCTAGCGAGCGCATCGATTCTCGACTGATAAAGGGTATGCGGCACTGACAGTCACAAAAAACGGTCCCGCTGAGCTTAATATCGAACGATATGACAATAAAATCAAGCAGACAAACCTGTAGTGATGAAAACCTCGCGAAACGGAACGACGGAACTCGTACGTTTCGCTCGGCCAGCGAGACGGCGTTCACTTTAAAAGAGACGGATACTGCAAAGGGGCTCTCACCCGGAGACTGTACGTTACGCTTGCTGTCTTTATTTGTCGAAGCGTCACACGGTGTAGCGACGTTATCCACGCGTTTGTGCCTCCAAAATGTACATTCTGTCGCATCAAAACAATCCCGGCGCAGCAGAGCATAGTTTTGATAGATAGATGTTCAACTTCATATAAGTAGGTGGAGCTATGAGAGCGCCGCGGCCGCGAAGTAGGTGGTAGCTGGCGCCATCTAGAGGGATTAAACAATACTAAAAAGAAAGTTGTTCCTGACTGAGGCGACGTACGTCGATACTGCACACTGCATTTCGAGGAGATGGGCCCATTCATGGATTACTCAAGGACACAGGATAGTTGATACGCACATGTTCACTAGGCAGACACATAGTACGCACATTCAATACGTACACAATTCATTCGCATGTATAAAACCTACAACACAAACAATTCACTACAGACGCATACGTATAGACGTTTACACATACCCCTCTAAGAAGCGCTGGCCCTTATATAGTCACTGAATTGCAGTGGACCATGGTGGCACAAAGATGCGTCATTTTTCTTCAACTCTTCACGATTTCATGGCTGCGTCACAATATACGCCGACATTATTAAATGTTAGCTATGGCTTAGCCAAGCGCACCAGTTAATCTAAAGCCGCATGATAATGAACAATATAATTACAGAGAGTTGATTAAGTTAGTGCGAAAACGACCATATTGTGAACCGTTCATACCATTCCGGCGACATTTTGAAGTAGCGCCATCTTCCTACAGCGGCCACAGATGAAATTTTCCTTCTTATTTCTTTAATTTCAATAGTTACTGTGTGAGGGCGCAACATCGGCAACATAGTTCAGACTCCGTCGCCTTCGTCGCGTCGACTTCGTTGAGTGGTTTGGCTGGTTTGGCGTTAACATCTGTTCACATTCTGTTCATGCGTTGACCACAAGTATGACGATGGGCCATGGATTCTTTCAACTGCTAGCCCTTCAGTGACAATGCTTCTGATGCGGTACGGCCGTCTCATTTGTGTATACGTATACGTTACAACGCGCGTCGTGCGAAGAAACAAGACAAGATGGCCTCGCACCGGACGGTGGTCTTCGAGAGCGATGTCAGTGGCTCTTGGCCTCGCGGCAGCTCGATTACTTGAGTAGAGAAACTGGCGCTACACCGCGCGAATTATGGAAAAGAACGCTACCTACACTACGTGTTCTGTAATATTTCAGTACGCTGTACCTACATGCTGCTCTGCTACTGTTACGTCACGGTATTGGCCTGGCGTGTGAAATTGTGGTCATTGTGCGACAACTGTGTAGTTGTCGTTGTGGCGGTGGTTTGTCTTGCGTTAGATTTGGAATACACTTTTCACAAAGGTGAGTGAGAGTGTTAGTGATTACCCACTGTGCACAGCTGTCATTAGAAGCGCATTTTGTGTTGAGTTTCGCACGCCAAAGTAAAATCCTGAGAACGAGAGATACATACTGCACGCGTGCATAAGTCGGTCCTAATTCTCAGTGATGGCATGCGTATTCCAAAACGCATGTGATTGAGAATTTTGGCTTAATTGACAGAAGTCATTGACTTATTTTTCAGATTTGTGCAATTATGATGCAGGTTAACGTTAAAATGCAGCCACGGCGGCCACATTTCAATGGGGGCGAAAGGCAAAGAACACCCATGTGCTTATGTTCGGGTGCACGTTAAAGAACCCCAGTTGATCGAAATTAATCCGTAGTCCCACACTACGGCGTGCCTCATAATCATACGGTGGTTTCGACACGTCAAACTCCAGCAATTATATGTTATCGTACTTTCACGCATGCACTGTCCAGTGGTATCACGTTTGCTAAAATGTTGTAAAAATTAACCTTCATGCTTCTTTATATTGCTTGTTGCATTGATAAGTGCTATAAGTGCTGTGTAAAACTAAAAACTCGTGCTCTGGCCAAGTATGTTAACGCCGAAAAAAGTTGAATTATTGGTGTACCGTCGAAGGTGTTCATTAAAACAAGACTGTTTTGTGAAGCGGGACTTACTGTATTTATGACAAGCAGATCGTGCGCAAGCGTATACAAACAACACGAGACACACGGAAGTATGCGGTGCATCGCGCACACGCCGAGACTATAAAAAAAAAGAAAAGAGAACACACACGTTGCTCAACACATAGAACAAAAACAATGAACGCCACTCGTGTGTTGCTCGCATCAATCCTAGGTACAAGTAATTGCACGCGACTGGCCGAGATCGGTAGCACTGGATAGTCCGGTCTGAGGCTGCCGAGCGACCGCGAAAGGGCAGCCGCTCTCCGCAGCACGGAATCACGATTGAACTCGGCGTGCGCATGCGCGCGCGCGCAAGTCACGTGGTTGAGGAGAAAAGTTTCTCCCTTGGCGCTTGCCGCAAGAGGGCGCGACGAGTAAATCGTCCGCAAAGGAGAAAGTCGCGGCTCCGAAGGAGGAACGGAGCCCGTTGCTCCATTCTCGCCCCTTTTTTTTTTAGAGTGTATTGGTGCGTTCACACTTAGTAGAACTTCAAACGAAATGTCTTAACACCCATTTCATTGAAGCAAAGAGAGAGAGTGAGACAGATACGAAAGAGAAAGGCAGGGAGGTTAACCAAGCACTAGCTCGGCTGGCTACACTACACGTGGGTGGAGTGAAAGGGGGAATAATAGATAAGATAGAAAGAACGGCAGTAAGAAAAAGAAGAAACTAACAGTGAGTGTGAACACACAAAACACGAACTCGCGCACGTGGCGTTAGTAACGCACACAGCACGCACTCGCACTCATAGTTCGCAAACACTCGCCAACTCCGGTCGACTTCAAGCAGCACAATAACATACCTTCGTATGGCATCAAACGAAAGCCATAAAACGACAGCATAACAACCACATCTAAAGAGAATCCATACTCGAGGCATTGAGACTAGTTAACTGTCTTCTTGAAATAAAGTTTATCACGGAAACCTATATATAAACAGCGCACAGAGCGGAAGTCAAGCGGGCTTTGGAAATCTGAAGACACGCGCGTTCGTCAACGCGTAGGCGTCCACGTGGCGGCTACTAATGTGGGCTGGCGAGTTTATGTTCACAAATAGCCTTGCCCAGAAACTTGGAGATAACAAAAACGCAAAAGAGACGAATGTGGGCGTTAGAAGAAGGCGTTCCAAAACACTTTAGTGCCCACGTGGAGAATGAGAACTGCCGAAGAGAGAATGGTCGCGTGGGCTTAGAATTCCGATATCGCTGGGCGACGCTCATACTCAGCAGGAATGGTATCTATTGAAAATGACATATTAGAGCGCGTGGCTCGCGAACTGAGCTGTCAAGTACAGAAGTGTCACACCATATATATACATACATATATATATATATATATATATATATATATATATATATATATATATATATATATATATATATATATATATATATCAGTCAATGCGGAGGAGAAAGAGAGAACTTGAGGAGTGACAAAGACGCTATACGCGGAAGTCTGTAGCTAATTCTAGACTTCCGCGAGATCACTCCGTTTCTAACTTCTTTCCAACTTAAAGCATTGCACACCTACGTAGGATGGGGCGATTTCCCGGCCTGATAATTCGCCCTGTGTGCCGCGCCTACCTCGCGAAACCATCTCATTTATGCTTTATATTTCTGATGAAATAGATAGATAGATAGATAGATAGATAGATAGATAGATAGATAGATAGATAGATAGATAGATAGATAGATAGATAGATAGATAGATAGATAGATAGATAGATAGATAGATAGATAGATAGATAGATAGATAGATAGATAGATAGATAGATAGATAGATAGATAGATAGATAGATAGATAGATAGATAGATAGATAGATAGATAGATATGTTCTAGAGCGCTAAACTTCTCGCCCCATTCCGGACACTGCGGATCAGTTTCTGTGTTCATTGCTTAGGAAACCTCGCGAGGGACGTGACCTCGTCTCAAGCATCCTAAGCGTGATTGCCTGAGATCTGCACAGTTTTGAGCGTGGAGACGGGAAGCGCCTGGGTTCCTCTCTATAGTAAGACACGATCCCAACGGAGAAATCACGTTTAGGAGTAAGTGCGACTGAATACTTGAATATCTATGGCAGCATGGAGAGGAGCTTCTTTTTTACGGCAGTTGCGTGCATCTTGTTCGTTGCTATATAACAAGGAAAGCTTGCACAATATCACTGATATTAAAATTAGTCGATTATTTGAACAAAAGATAAGGTTACCGTCGCATAGCAAAAGTTTGTGAGCTGCTTGTTGTTTTACTTCAGAAAGTATCGTTCTTCCTTCTGCGACAACTATCCTCCCATTCAACCTAGACTAGAGTGTACATAACAGTGACAGGAGCCTACATATGAGAGATATATTCGTATTTAAATTTTATTTAAGGCACACTGGTAAACTCAACCGAAATTGGCAGCCCGCCTGAAATCATGTTTACACCCTCTACCTACAAAAATATCAAAATAAACATATCCTTGTCGCTACCCCCCTCCCTCCTCCCTTAAAAAAAGGCCGGCATATTATTGTCAATGCCGAACGACGATAGGCAGTACAGCGTGTAAAAAAAGTGTACCGCATGAAAAAAAAGGCATTTCGCATAAAGACAAACACCTATATGCTCGTATGCATTCTAACGATTGCGAGAACACGCAGAATAGTTATAGCTGTGCCAGAGTTCACAGCATGCTGACATAGCAAGCACGCATTTTACGATCGACCTTGGAACCTGTGTTTGTGTTTCTGGCAGCGGCAAACGAGCCGGAAACGAAAGGCAGTTTAATGCCCGAGACACATTTGCCGTTATTATTATTTTTACGAAGCTCTAGATAACTGAACGAGTTACAGATAACCGACCGAGTTTTATCGTGAGACGACGCGGTGCTATACTAAATTCGCGAAGCAACCGCTTTCAATTGGTATACGCTTACCCACAATATCCTCCCCCACCCCACCAACTTTAATGAAATTTGAACTTGACTGTGGTTACAGTTTTCTCATCAGGCCGAGTAGAAAGCACGCGGCATGTAAAGGCATCTATATGCAGGTGTGAAGCGCCTTGCACAGAAGTAAGTTACTTCAGAGGCTGTGTTTAATTCACTGACTTAAACATTTTTCAACTCAGCACGCATGAAATGATGCATAAGTTAATCACCGGATAACTGAATTCAATTCCGAATGTCTACTGGTAAATACAGAGCGCAATGATTATGAAGCACATGATATTATTTACGGGCACCTTGTTTCGTTCAACAGTGCAACGAAAACACTTAACAGCTGGGTTGTCAAAAAAAAAAAAAAATCTTGCAGGACTCTTGAACTTCGCCTTGAACAGTAGAACGCGTTAGAGTAATCGGGTCCCGTGCGCATCGCCTTTTAAACTGCTAGCCTCGCTTCAGTTCTCGGCGCATGCCTCAAGCGTGCAGTAAGGAAACGAATGTCTGGGCGCGTAATAATGGCCATTTCTAACTATCCTAGGATATCAAGCTATTCTATAACTATCCCACAGTTGTACAGTGCCCACTGCGCCATAATTCTTCGTTCTGCGAATCAGCGAAGGGCCCACTACGCGTCCGTTCGTAAGGCAACACGTGAACCTGCGAAGCTGCTCACATTGTTGATGCTTTTGCTCATGATGATGATTAAGTATGTCTGAGCACTTTGTGGGCCTTCAAAACACCCACTCGTTTCACTGTTCTCATGTTTTCACGCCTGGCGCGATTCTACGATAAAAGCGTTAAAGAGACTCTATCCTCCCTCTACATGACATTCCTACAGTGTTTTCTTTCGAAGAAGTTTCAAGCAATGATATGGCTGTGTGGTAGAACACCTGCTTGCCATGTAGAAGGACTAGGTTCGATTCTCAGTCGAACCGAACATTTTTATTATTTTATTTGCATCTTCCTCGATCTTTCGGTCCCGGACAACGCTGATTTTGCACTCACAACCGCCGACACCGACGACGACACCGACGCCGGAATTTCTGCGAAACGAGCTCTTTAACGCTCTCGCGTTAGAACAATCTCATTTACTCTGCGTCATTATTTGTAGCCGCAGGTGGATAGGGTTAGTAACAGTAGAAGGCAAGGTAGCTGCCTGCATGCACGTGGCAGTCACACATTTAGGTAGCTAGTACGCTTTCATACAACATGATACACGCCTGCAGATCCTTAACGTGCACCTGAATTTAACTACACTGGTGTCTGCGTTTCGCCTGCACTGAAATGCGGCCGCCGTGGTCGGGTGACGAACCCGCGTCCTCAACCGTAGCAGTGCTACAACATGTCCGGTGAGCTGCTTTGGTTTGTTAAAATGTTAGTTGAATGTCTATTTTAGATCGTAGCGAACATTAAGTAACTCTGATACGCAATTGGCAGCTTTGAAAGTTTTCGAAAAATCGGGTTCTACGGCAATGTCGAATATACCATTCAACTTTGAGTTCGCAGTCTTTAAGAAAGGACAGGACTGCATATGATACGCTCCGTATATAGACATAACACGTTTGAAATTGGGCTCAGGTGCAAAGGCAAAGGAATTATTCAGCTTTTTAAAGGCTGTTGCATATTCTGAAAGTTGAAATTTGTCTACATGCGCCTCACAAAACGTACGATTATAGACATAGAACATTGTTTCAGTAAAATGATTTAAAAGGGCTCGCTAATAAAGTGCAAAAGTGGCACCTTCATCGCGCATTCACCAGTATTAAAAAACACCGTAATAAGGCTAAAAACGTTCGTTTATCCACTTTTGCTTGCACTCACAATAAATTAAACAGGTGCAAATCTCGCCCCACGCCAACCCCTACAAATTTTTTATTTGCTTCGAACAAACTATTGATGAATTACTAATTATCGTGACGCGTCAGGGACGAAGGTTCCATGCTATATAGCGCCTGTGCGAAGCTTCACTCACATACTTTCCTTTGTTTTATTGATACAATGTGAAGGAGGTGTTGGCGCACCAATAAGCGTCGGTACTCCTAAGCTCTTGAAGGGATCGAACACATGACTCACAACTTTGTGGCAGCAACACAGGGGCTTACAGAACAATTAAAAAACTGAAACAGCGTTGCCTTAGCAACACCAGAACATAAACGACGCGTTGCGCATGAAATAGACAATTCAAGTGCCACCATGATAGCGTAAAAGGAACTGTCCGAAATGCAAGTAGTAGTGTCCCTAAAAATATAGCGAGATTTGACAACATAACAGAAAACACATCATAATAACTACGAAATAGGTATAGCAAGTGACCCTAATGCAATAGAAATATGAATGTCTCAATAATTGCCAACAATGCCGCTGTTTTCAAGAAAGCGTTCTAACAATTTTAAGGCGTACGTCTGTAAGGCTCTGGCTGGCCACGGGCCCAGAAGTGTCTTTAAACTGAACGGTATGCGGTCTAATGCCATTACACGTTTAATCATGTCCTGCCTAAACTTCTAGGTATAGGTAAGAAACTAGAGCGTTTTCGCCTGGTGTCCTGGCTATATAGCCAGCACTTTAGCCGAGATCTGATTAAGGGTGTAGTTATGATGTAAGACGGCGTCTCGGTTGTCTAATGCACTCTTGACGGCGGCGTGGAAGCATTTGCGATTGAGAAATTGGAAATGTGATCCTTCGAAGGTTCTGTTTTCGGAGAGTTTAATCACATTCTTCTTCCGTATTCTCGGTAGAGCTGAAACTGCCAGCTCCATTTTCAACTAATACTTCGCCAGACGTCAGTGATGTTTTTTGGACATGGACACCAGCCTCATTTATTAGGTTAGACATGTTATGCGAAGTCTGTGCACGTCGGTGGAGAGCAGTCGCGAATGCCGATAGTGCGTCGCGCTTCCAATAAACAGCGCCAGCAGTCACGACGCGGTTGCATGAATGCGTTGGAGTTTATAAGTAGTTCATTGAATTGTCACGACATGTCAGAACCTGCCAACATGCGTGTATTTGAAAGTGTTGACATACCTACATCTTTATTTTTGAAATTATCGGAACATGCCATAAGCTGTCAAAGGGTACCTATAGGAATGCGTTAAAGCTTATGTTTACTCGCTTAATTGCACTGAAAATCCTACCTGTTATTCGCTGTCATGTAAAACGCCTCCTAGGTCCAGTCAAACTGCTTACAACAGGTTTTATCTGACGAGGGCGTTTCCACTGTATAATAAAAGAATAAATGAAGTTGAAGTAAAGCTTTAGTTGACCGCCTGCGACAGCCAGTTCGCCGCGCGGTGCCTCTCTTGTGCACAAGTGATTACGCATTCAAAAGAGCCCCCAGATGAGGCCACGCCGGAAATACCGTAGAAAAATCCCGGGGGCAGCACAGCAATTCGTATTCAGAGAGCGTTGAAAGAAGGAAAAAGAGAGATAGAGATTTGAGAAGGTGTAACAAATATTACACCTGTTATAGTTATAACGTTCGTATACTCTGAAGATTTAAGTCTCCGGGGCGCGTTTTCCACGGCAAGTGCCAATTACGGGAGTGTTATTGCATCACCTTGATATTTCATTGGATAAAAGTGCAAGTTGAAAAACTATTACATGATGAAGCGTTTAACGGAAAGCTATGAACTCAGCTACGAATCCCCACTAGAGCTGGCATCATACCGCCCAATAGCACTGGCTAGTTGTGTAGGGAAGCTGATGGAGCGAATGATCCTTGCCAGGCTAGAGTGGTTCCTGGAACTCTATAATCTATACCCAAATGCCATGGCCGGCTTTCGACGCGTTCGTTGCTCCATTGACAATGTCATTGATCTGGTAACTTACGTCCAACAGCAGAAAATGAGCAGGCGGTTATCCGTCGCGCTCTTCTTGGATGTAAAAGGAGCATACGACAAGGTTTCTCATGAAGCCATACTTGACGCCCTCGAATCGGTTGGTCTTGGTGGTCGAGTGTACCGTTGGATCGGCTGCTACCTGCACATGAGATCATTCTTTGTGCAAACTGATGATGGGCCAACGTCTCAGCACTACACACACCGTGGTGTTCCTCAAGGTGGCGTTTTAAGTCCCACATTATTCAACCTTGTGTTGATCGGACTCGTGGAACGTATACCGAGTTCAGTTCATATATCCATTTATGCCGATGACATCTGTGTTTGGACGTCAGGTGTAACACGGCCTCAGGTGCGTGCAAGGCTCCAAAAAGCCGCGATGTCAATATCGGCGTACCTTAGTGAACAAGGCCTCGAGATTTCACCTGGGAAATCTGCGTTGGTCGCATTTACGCGGAAGCCAATGACAGCATATGCCGTATCAATCAATGGGCGAAATGTTTGTTACGCCAGGACTCACAGATTCTTGGGCGTCATCATCGATAAAGACCTTTGCTGGAGTCCCCATGTGGCTGGTCTTAAGAAGCGCCTGACAGCCATCTCACATCTTTTCAAGTTCCTCGGAGGGAAAACGTGGGGTACATCGGTGCACGCTATGTTGCGGTTATATCGGACTCTATTTCTCGGGTATATGCGGTACAGTCTACCGGTGCTGACGAACACTTGTAAAAGCAACATACGTACAATCGAAAATGGTCAGGGTCAGGCACTCAGAGTTTGTCTCGGACTGCCACGCTGCGCATCAACAGCGGAGACCATTGCCATCGCAAAGGATCACCCTGCTAGCATTCACATAACATTGGAGGTGCTTAGGGCACACATCAGAAACCTTGCTCGCGCCCCTGCCCATCACCTAGCCTCACTTCCAGAAGACCGGCCCGGTGCCTCCTTTTGCAAGAGGATTTCGACTTTCCGAGAGTGCCTTCCAACAGGCTACACACCTCCTGAAAGAATCATGACATCCCCTTGGTGCCTGGAACAGCCTAAACTTCGTTTGACAGTGCCAGGGATTCGGAAGAAGGCGGATCTCTCGTCGCCAGCTTTAAAGCAGCTGTCTCTGCTGATGCTACACGAAGAATGCGCAGACCACGTTAAACTTTACACGGATGGCTCTACAAATGCTAGGGAATCTGCATGAGCTGTTATCGTCCCTGCAAAAGCCGAAACCTATCATTTTAGAGCGTCTCATAGGACTACGTCAACTGCTGTGGAGCTTGCGGCACTCCGCAGTGCACTTCGAAGGATTCAAGGACAGTCTGCACTGAAATGGGGCATATTTACAGACTCAAAGTCAGCCCTGCAGTGTCTGTCGTCAGCTTTACGTCGTGGTGCACAAGAGCAACTAGTATTGGAAATAAGACAAATCTATCAGCAATTAAGAGACAAAGGGCATGACATAACTTTTCAGTGGCTTCCAGGCCACTGTGGCATCGACGGCAACGAACATGCCGATAATTCTGCAAAGAATGCTCATGAAGGTGGCGTGCAGGAAGCCATTCCATTATCACGAACCGATGCAGCAGCAAAGATTCGCTCGCTCGCACGTGATCTAACGCATTCAATGTGGAATACGTCCGGTTTTCTGAATACCCGCCTTCACCGCCTGGACCCGTCAATTCAACTTCAAATTCCGTCCGGACTCTCCCGATCCGAAACAACAGTCCTCTGCCGCCTGTGGCTTGGAGTGTCTTTCACGAACAGCTTTGCTTACCGAATCGGAATGGTAGACAGTGCTGCCTGTGCTCACTGTGGCAGCGAGGAAACCATTGCGCACGTCGTGTGTCATTGTCCTCACTATTGCCCTCAAAGACAACAGCTCTCAGCAACGCTAGCGCGCCTCGACGACCAGCCGCTTTCTGAACAATCAATTTTGGAGTGCCGGAACGTTCTAGCTTCCAACCAGAAAGCGACGAAGGCGCTGCTGAAGTTGCTCCGCTCAACCGACCTCGCTAAACGACTATGATGCTCCCGTGCTTGAGTGTGTGTGCGCTTTTCTTTTTTTGTTACTCTTTTTTCCTTCCTTACCTTTCTATCCCCCCCTTACCCCTTCCCCAGTGCAGGGTAGCAAACCGAAAAACTTCTGGTTAACCTCCCTGCCTTTCACTCAACCTTTATCTCTCTCTCTCTATGAACTCAGGCAAAGTGATAATTCAGCGTTACGCCTGCCGTGGTACTTTAGTGGTTATATTGTGCTCGATCGAAAGGTCTCGGGATGGTATCCCGACCACGGCGACCACATATCGATGGAGGCGAAATGCTAGAGGTCCGTGTACTTAGATTTAGGTCCATGTAAAGAACCACAGGTGGTCGAAATTTCCGGAGCTCTCCACTGCGCCGTCTCATAATCCTATCGTGGTTTCGGGACGTAAAATACCACCAGTTATTAATTGATCGTTATTACGAATCTCTTGTCCGGAACGTTATTGTCCCTGATGGTTAAACACGCTTGCCTTAAACGCGAATTATCCACAAACCTAGTCAGACGATCTTGCTGTCAACATATTTTTGTTAGCAGGAGCTTCCGTTATTTAGAACCCCGACATTGTGGAAAACTCCGGCAGTTATTACGAAGCTAAGCCTAGTCGGGTCTTTTGTCAGAATGCGGGTGGTTGGTTTCGAAATGCTCCACGCCTGGATGGCTCGCGTTAGCTCTGGCGATTATAAAATCCTGGAAATTTTCGAGGTAACTCCGAAAAAGGCACACGAATTCTCGTTCGCATGAGCCCATGTTGAAATAGGCTATTCGTACCACAACAACCGGAGACTGCGCTGAAGGATGATGCTTATCACATTGCATATCAATTGGAGTAGGATTTTTAGTGATCTATGCCTCGATTTCACTATCTTAACTGGTATAAAAGCGGCCGCTGCGAAGCTCTTCCAAGAAATGTGCAACAAACAAGGACACCTTGCGCGAGGCTAAGGAGTGCGTGGGCTGTTGGTAATCACTGTTGACATATTTTTTTCACTAACAGTGTCCGCTGTGACACTGTAACAGTTTAAGGCAGCGCGATCTTCGCTTGTGCTGCAGTCAACGCACACTGTGCGTTGAATCTATCTATCTATCTATCTATCTATCTATCTATCTATCTATCTATCTATCTATCTATCTATCTATCTATCTATCTATCTATCTATCTATCTATCTATCTATCTATCTATCTATCTATCTATCTATCTATCTATCTATCTATCTATCTATCTATCTATCTATCTATCTATCTATCTATCTATCTATCTATCTATCTATCTATCTATCTATCTATCTATCTATCTATCTATCTATCTATCTATCTATCTATTGTGTGTCTGTACGTGCGTGTGTGCGTGTACGTGTGTGTGTTCAGGTTGATCTGGCTAACACCCGCTGCGATTCTGTTTAATGGTGCCCATTTTTCTTCCACGCACATTCGCGCAATTTCCGAGACTCAGAAAGGAATTCGCATTTCCCAAACCATACACGAGTGAGCCCCGCTAACTTAAATGCGTCGCCCATCTATGGCTTCACCTGAGAGAACAGGCCGTATAACTTAATGTGGAAATGCTGCTGCCGAAAAAAAGTTTGCGCAATGCTGTAGTCATCAGACGACTCGTATAACGAAGTGCTCGTATACGAAGTCCCTTCTCTAAATGGCTAAAAGAACACGACGAGCTTTCACCACTACAGCGAAGCGGAGAAATTCTTTCCCTGCCTTTCGTTCCACCTCAGACGTTGCATAATGACTGCGCATGCGACAAGCGAGCAGATACCTAACTGACTCGCTGTGGAAAATCGTTTAATCAAGCGGTTGCATACTAACACGAGTAGCGCCAAGGTTGTGAAAGGTAAATTCATCGCGTGTAGTAATAACCTAGTCTGCTCCAAGTCCTGAGATGAAAGTGATGTCTTTACGTTTATGAATATGTAGGCGGCAGCTAACTTTGTGTAGCCAAAGTTGCGAAAGGTAAGCACGTGTTCTCTGGTAATATCATTCCGCTCCCAGCGAGCGCAATCAACGCCTACGTTTGAGCGCATGCGGTACAGAAATGCGTGCGAGACGAGCGCAGTGAAAATTGGTCTCTTCGCGACGAACAGGATGCGGCACGCATACAAGTGCTGCCGAGTTATGTGCTAGACGAAGTACACATAGAATTCGCGAGGAAAGCCGTCCACGGCTGTTGGAACATTGCTATGCCACATCACGCATGCGTAATTGCCGATGGCCTCCTGTAGTACTCAACGTTTTGTGCTGTTATGTTTTGTTCTAATCTGTTTTAAATGGTTTTCTGTGGCGAGTTTGTGGTCTACATCTCCTCGGCCACTACATTTCTAAAAGTTCCGCAGCGCCAATAATAAAAAGAAATGGTCACCCAAAAACAAAAATTAACAAATGAAGAAAAAAACATACAACAAATTGAAACAAGTAAAGAAAATAACGTGGTAATGAACATTGCCCTTGAAGGAAACACGCAGAAACGTGCTGTACTGGTTTGTTCAAACTTGCTTGCTGTTGCTAGATTCAGGTGTATAGCACTTCGGCTGCCTATTCCTGTACGTGTTTTACGCGCCCTATAGACGATTTTACTTTCGATGCATGGGCGCCGCCATCTTGGGCTGTTAAACGAATATTTTACTTTTGTAAGTAGTGGCGTGAAATTGACAAGGCCATGAACCGTCGAATGCGCCAACCCAACCATTTTCGGGCGTATGCGTCTACCGTAACACTGTTCATTTAGTTGTTAGAGGTACAAAACAGTGATGATAACATCCGAATATGCCTACAACGAAACCCGTAAGTAAAACTGTTTGTGAACAAAACTTTCAATCGAGATATGATCATCACATTCAACTAATAGATTCCAACCGAAAGTTAGCAGCAGTTACTAAACAAGCGACGTTCTTTATCTGTTTTTGTATAGAATACGGAACCACGCGAAATAAAGAAACGACCTACTGACTTTTGCGGCACATTAGAAGGCAAAATACAATGTTTCATATTGTGTCGCTATTATGGGCCTTGGTGCTCTATCTATGGGACAGTGCTGATAAACACGTGGGCGTGGGTTCGATTTCATGTCATCGTGTCTGGAACTCGCTTGGACAAGAAATGCAGAAAAAACTCTTGCACTGCTATTTACATTCGCGTTAAAGAACCACAAATGATAAAAAAATATTCCCAACGCGGCGCGCCTCATAATCACATTTTTACTTGACACCTTGACACATTCAACGCCGCAGTTTCATAATTCGTCATTGTTTATTGCAAGGCTTAGGTGCCTGATGCCACTATATTGGAAATATTTCGATATGTGATGTAATTATCCTTTATAATTATACATTTAATTATGCATGTTCAACCCAGGTTGACGCTCTCGTGCATAGGAATATCAAAAATGTTTTAAAGGGACACTAAAGAGCAAAACGATTTTTCTCATATTAGTAAAGTACTCTTTCATGATACCAAAAACACCACGCTTGCTGCAAGAAGACGCTTAGTAAGCGAGAAAACACGAACAAACAAAATGTGGGTGCCGACGCCACCTAGAAGTTTCCGCACCATTCGCCGTGACGTCACATGTTTTTACGGCGCCTACTAGGGACTACGTAGTTCCTAATCGATAAAAATGAAGTACATTGTCTTCTGAGGGGGCCATAAGCTTAACATGCCAAGTTTGGGGGGATTTTCTTGAGCCATTGGTGCCAAAATACAATAACTACACTTTGAAATACGTGACGTCACGCGGGGACATTTCGGTGCGAAATTTAAAAATGACACTTTGAACTTGATTTTCTCCTCTAATAATAAACGTATGATGGTGAAATTAACGACATTAGAGTTCTCAGAGCACAATTTATCCATCTAAAGCGATTCATTGTTTCTGTTTAGTGTCCCTTCAACTTACGGCGCTCAGGCACGCTCTTGTCTAATAGTAAATAGGCAAATAGGACAAATTCACATATTCAGAATTCAAGGCGATGCTCGGCATTTGGTATCCAAGATATTCAAGGTTCTTGGTATCCAAGACATCGAGAACCGTTGCAACACATTGAAAAAAAAGCAGGTTTGGTTCTCCTGTGGCCAACGCCCTCGCTTTTAGTAGGTGCGTTGAAATGGTACTTTGAAACAACTTCAGTTTTCTTGATTGCCGAGTTTAGATTACAGGTGAATATGATGATAGCTGCAACAGGCGGCGCGAAAAGTTTGACGAATAAATTTTGCCAGCTATAAGCACGAAAAATTTATTGACTGTATTTTTGGTCAAGTTCTCGCGTCAAATTTCTCTGCATTTATGGATAGATAGATTTCTGTGCATAAGGTCGTAAGAATTATTACCAACCTCTTAACGATGTATCTCCTAATCGCATATATAGTGAGAGTTCACTGGCCTGCGTTATGAAATATACTATAGCCCTAAGGGCCATAGTTTGCTACGGTTTTAATGATAATCTCTTCAAAGATATACATCAATTTGTTTGGGTTACGGTTGTTAGAGGCATCAAACTTTCCGGTGCGGGCGCTGCAATTAGGACCAGCGAGGCATTAAACCCATTTTCTGATGCGCTAAGTTTAATCCCTTTCGGCTGCCCTCTCAACAAAGCGCAGCTGTTCGTTGTGTAGTGTGGCGCCGGGATTACCATGCGGGATTCCACGGAGCCCGTAGCCGGCCGGCCAACCATGTCTTAATCCCAGCGTTGATTAAGCATTCCACACAGCCTCCGACTAAAACAACTTTCGAAACTATTTAGCCCTAAGCATTCTAGGCGTTTGTTTCGGCCGCTCGCCATGTGCCCAGCGAAGAAAACAGCCACGCTAAATGCTGAGGGCGAGGCACATCACGTTCTGATCAACTCTTAGAATATCAGAAGGTTTTAGTTTGTCCGCAAACTTCTTTGCTTTAGCGTTATACCGTATCATCATCCCCATCATCCTAATCAGCCTGACTGCGCCCAAGGTAGGCTAAAAGCCTCTCACATGTGTCGCCAATTAACCCGGTCCTCTGCTTACAGCGGTCACGTTATCCCCGCAAGCTCCTTAATCTCATCTGGCCACCTAACTTTCTGCTTCCCTCTCGCGCGCTCTTCGAAACAGCCTGTTACTAATAATGACCAGCGGTTACCTTGCCTTCTGCTACATACCCTGCCAAGGTCCATTTCTTCTTCTTTGTTTCGACTAAGATGTCCTTAACACCCTTTTATTCCCTGACCAACTCTGCTCTCTTCTTGTCGCTTAAGGTTACATTGACCAATTTCCTTTCCATGGCTGGCTGTGTAGTCATCAATTTAAGTTGAACCCTCTTCGTAAGCCTCCTGGTTTCAGCTCCAGGTTATACGGAATACCGTAGCCGTAAACTTGAGAGGCCGGATAGGTGGTCCCATCTGGCGGGGTCGAAATTAACCAGGCAAGCATAGAATTCATTGTTATTGCAGAAACCTGATGTATTTTGCTTCTCTGCTAGTGCGAACTCTCGGCAGGGGCATAATACCGAATGAGTTACCCTCTTAAGCATGTTCCGTCTCAGTCGCACTAGGCAAAAACAAACAAGCCCGTCTGTAAATGTGGTTCCACGAAGCGTCACAAAATGTCGATGCCATCGTTCGGTAACCGGGTATATGTGACGATCAAATATCTTACACGAAACACGTATGCAGCAATGAGGAACATTAGAAAAGGAACATAAAGCGTGTTCCGTGTTAAAACTTGACAAAAGGAGATATTTAATTTAATAGCGGCGCGTATATTTCACAAACAACACGGAAACAGATGCATATCTAATTATGTGGAGCTGAAGGGCTGAAACGGTTCCTTCATCTACACAGAAAAATGTTATTTGTGCATATCAACTTCATCGCATACGACTACGTTCGGGCTTAATTTTATTGCTAGAACGTGATCGCATTTATAACGCCCACCATTTTCAATGCTACCATGGCGAATAAGTGATCTTTTCGAAACGTTTGCAGCGATAGAATGCGATACAATCTATAAAAGAGAAACACGCAAGTTCTGATACCTTTACCCGACTTATTGCTAGGCAGTACCAAAGTACCCAAGTTCACTTAAAGGAAAGAAAGGCAGCGATACGTTCCAATTATCCTCGGACGCACGCCCTCACTTACAATTCTTAGACAACTGAAATTCGTGACTACTCGTGCTAAAGCGTGGTCACTCTATGTGGGCTTCCTCTTATTCGTATAGTCGAAATGCCACTCTATGGGTCAGGAATACAAATTGAACACACTTAGCCATGTGAGACGTTCTGCTATCTCCTTAGTGTTGGTATTTTTTAAGTGTTCAACTGCGTATATTTTTGCTTTTTTATTTGTAATTACCGCTATTTTGTGGAAGTAGAGTGTACTAATGAATTCTGAACGTGGGCTGCGTATAACAGCTGCTTGTTCTCTGCCCGGGCATATAGCACTGAAGATGCATTACATGTAGAATGAAAAATGGGAGGAGCTCACGATTACGTGTTTTGAATCGAAAATAAGCGAGGCTGTCCGTGACATTCACCGAAAAGCGACCACTTTCATTCAATAAAGCTTTCACCACCATCACCACATTCACTTCCCTTCAGTTCTGTGTGGATCAACGTTTCTCATCGAAATTGGAGCAGCAGTCTGATTTCGTTCGCTCGCATTCTTTGTCTGCTGTTTCTGTCACTGGTCACTTTTAAGGTATTTTTAGGGGTGTTCGAATATTCGAAAATACGGAAAAACGAATAGAATAGCGTTCTACGCGTTTCGGTACTCGAATTGAATAGTGCATAATTGAAATATCGAATACTGTTTTTGGAATACTTCGATGGAGATGAAATACTAGAGGACCGTGTTAAGATTTAGGTACACGTTAAAGAACACCAGATGGCCAAAATTTCCGGAGCCCTCCGCTATGGCGTCACTCGTAGTCGTATCGTGGTTTTTGGATGGATAACCCGAACAGTTAATGTATTATTGTACTTTTTAGAATATTCATGGCGCCAACCTGGAAACACCCTTCGCCGCTGGCAGTAGCGGCCCGAAAGACTTAGCTTGAGCTGATGTTAACTTTCGCGAACTTGCCGCCCTAGTGTTTGCTGAAAGTCGTTCGCTGGTGTTGACCTTGGCTGAGCATGAAGCTCAAACGCATGCACACAGGCGTTCTCTGAGTTTTACCAGGAGGAGTAGAGCTATCGCTCTAAAAAATGCTGAAGTGGAAATTATGTCCTGCTAGTGAGTCAGGGCCTCCGGCATATTACTGTGGGTACTATTAAATGTTAGCTCACAGGGAAGAAACTGTGGCGATTACCATAAACGGCCTATGTGATTGAGGTGGCTGATTGTTCAGGATAGATTCTGCTCAACTTGTTTGTGTGACTCGTTTCCTTAAAGGTGCCATGACACCCAATTTTTGCTTATAATTTGCGTTATGTGGGTTACTCCTCGGGTGTTCACAAATAAGCTAGCGAAATTTCAGCGCATTTGGTCGTGCACTTAATTTATAACGAATATGTTTTACAAACACACGAGCGGCCCGAGAGTCTAACAAGACTGGCGCACTCGCGAGCCGTGACGTAACAACCCGCTCGCTTTGCGAGCGTCTGTATTCCGGCCAACGATCTTGTTTCGTGGTCAGCTGCACATACAATGGAGTTATCTCGGCTTTCTTCAGCTTGAAATTGAATAATAAACGATTTGAAGCGGCTGACACTTAGGTAGAAGACGACGGCTCCCCTCCATGAAGCATATGACGTCACACACGCCATGGCAAAATGGCGGTTGCCCACGGTGGGCGGGGTTTATAGCCGGCGACTTTTAGGGCTCATTTTGCAATCAAATATTCATTTATAGTCAATTTTTCATATATGTGCAGGCACATTAGGCCATTTACTTCTATTGTTTGCTGAAAACCACAGTTTTGTAGGTCACGGTGTCATGGCCGCTTTGAAAAGCCTTGAAGTGTTGGCAAACTCGATTGGAGATCACGTTGTCAATGCTTATCATCATACATTACTTTCGCCGAGAAGTGATCTTGTACTTTATAATTAGCCTAGCATTTACGTCAGCATCGGGCACCGCACGAAATGGCTACAGTTTTTAGGTAAAGCAAGGGCAAATGCTGGCTTCACATTTGCTGCTAAGAACTTGCGACAGCTTCCACTGCAACATTTATTACTGGTATGAGCTGCAAGTGAGTCTTTTTTTTCTCTTCTAAGCACTTCCGGTCGAGCAGTTCCGGTTTTCCGAATATTCATAAAAATCTTCTACAAAACAGAAATCGATGGTTTGGTTCAAGTTAAGAGAACACAACTTTACTTACGATAAATGGCAAATACCTATCAGACTAATTAAAGAAACTCAATTGATTGAGTTAGCTGAAATATTTTGAGCAGCCGCGATCGTGACGGCATCTGGCGGAGCAGTTCTGAACCACGCGCTTCATGCAACGTGGCCTCTAAGATCTTCTTTGGCATCGAGTGAAACAGAATGTTAACCCAAGGAATACGCCAGGCCACACGAATGCCGACTTTCGAGTACGACTACCAGAAACTTAAGTCAATGTCTAGTGCCAGCTCCAATATTTAAAACCTCCTTCAGACAAATGTTTTTATGAGGAAGTCATTATTAAAGAAAGCAGCTCGGTTACTAAAGGCAGTTCATTCTTTCAAAAAAAAAAAATCAGGCAGTTCATTCTTTCGTATCGCAGTGCTCGAGTAGCAGCCTAAAAGGTATTGTGACGATGCGAATCTGCAACGTCAGTTACGGAAGTATGGTTCTTCCTTCTAGTGGTGAACGGGCCGCCCACTTGGGTGCCTCTGGTGTGGTAGCTAATGTACAAGGACACTGAAGTTACGCAACGAAGACTCTCGTAATTTTCCGAAACTTGTTCTTCAGGGCCCGAATTCACAAAGCTTTCTCTTGCCTACGCAATTTCTTAGCCAAGAATTCTCGTATCTCGAGGGATTACGATAGCAATGGTACGAATTTAACTTACCAGCCACTTTTGAGGGCAAGGAGGCAACGCGAAAGCCGATCAAACGACAAGGAAAGAAAGAAGTGCGCGCAGGTGACAGAGGGGCAGCACGCGAAGCGTCTAGCATCGAGGGTATACGATGATAGCCAATGTATTTTCGCTGCTTCTCAGCTTCCAGTTCCGGGCGTCTGCTACAGCTCTTACGCGTTGCCGCGTTGCCGCAGACGTCCTGGGGTCTTGCGCGAAGCCCAGTGCTCGGGTTTCATCGATGACCATAGCTAACAAAAATCTAATTGCTCGATGACGTTAATAATCCGTGCGCTATCCCGTCAAGTGCAGGCGAACAACGCTCCAGACGCACTGCATCTTTAAACCGCGCGTAAATTGAAACATTAAAGGTTTGAAGATGTGACCGAAACGTCTCCCCCTCTTTACCACAACCAGTTTAGTTACATTTTCCATGAAGCTGCGCTGCCACTAAACTAACTAGGCATGTTCGAGCACGGTATGGTGGTTGCCATTAGGGTGTTTTGTAGCTAGACGTAAAATGCTGCATTTCTTACGAAGATCTCAGTACAAGACATAGGAGCGGCTTTTGAGCCTACGGAGAACTGTATACAGAAATACAAAGCAGCAGTAAGAAAGGTATCATAGCGTAATGCCGCAGGTCCGATTCACCGCAGCATTTTGACAGGGCTGGAATGAGAGAGCAATCGTATGCGCTTAGATATGTGCACGCGTAAAACAAGGAAGATTCGTCGGGAGGTTTCTACGTGCTAATGCTTTTCAGAAAACACGGCGCAGTCACTTCGTCCTTGCGGAGTTTGCGTGAGCAAACATAAAAGAAGCGGTGTTGTCTCGGCCTGAAGTGACATGACTATACACACGCGCCTGGATTCACAGGGCGCGCGTGCTGCGCGTTCGCACGATTAATAAGAAGAAAAAAAAAAAAGAGACGGCGTTCGCGTTACTTACTAACGTCTATGGGAGCGAAAGCCATACAAAAGCGAGCGAACGTGTGATTGTGCTTATATATGAGAATCGAAGCAAATTAAGTGAGTAGTGATTTGTTTAGTGAAAGTTTATTTAAACGACAATAATCGAAACACATTGAATATTCAATTAGTGAAAGTGAAATTAGTGACAGTCAATTAGCGATAGTTTATTAGTGATGTCGCACTCGATACAAAGTGCACGGTAATATAGCCCCATTTGATGGCTTTAACCTTCGAGTCACCTTAGGCAAATGCATTAGGATCCCGAGTTTTTTCTTCTTTCTTTGATCGACTTTCACCGGACGTCTTGAATTACGTGTCTTTCGAGGGAAAGATAATATATATACAATGAAGTAAGTGTTACAGTGGCCAGCTCTCTTCTGAAACACTGCAGCGGTGGTCGAGTCGTTACAGCGTCAGACTACAATGCGGGAGGTACTGGGTTCGATTCGCAGTGTCGCCAAGCACCCACGTATTTTTTTTAAATGGAAAAATGGATAGCACGGCCTGAGGTTATGTGTTGCGAGCACTCTTTTCTTGAGAAGGTGGCCTTTCCGCTCTCTTCTTTCACGCCCCTTTATACCCAAATGCGCTGCGCCGTGCTGCCTCACGGATCATAGAAATAAGAGTATCTTTTTTTTGCTCTAACCACTACTATCGCAAGGGTGCCCAGTCCCGAAACCCAATTATCATACCTGGGCATTACTTTTCACGACTCTGGCTATTGGACCGCCGGTCAGACATCGCGGTGTTTTCAAGAACATCAGGAGACACGCGGCGGCCAAAATGCTTGCGGCCAAGATGACTGCCATTGTCGGGACACGTTTCCGTGCTAGTTGGGTGGGATTCATTACAAGCAGCTGCGCAAAACGACAGGGACAGAGAGAAAACACACAAACACAGTGATGTGTTTGTGTCTTCTCTCTCGGTCTCTGTCGTGTTGCGCAGCTCCGTGTAATGCCTCTGTCAATGGTTATAAAGAACTCCAGCAGGCTATCGAGTTCTGAGGAGAGGGCAAAACAGTACGCCTGGGAAAACATTACGGCAAATTCATTTGCGTCATAAAGGGCTACTCTTCCCTTGGTAAGTACATGAAAATTTTAAACGCGAGTTTATTCTTTATCAACAGCAGTTACAGTATAGATGACAGGTGAACAGACAAAAATCCGCATATTCAGCTTGACTAGTTTTGTGCCCTTAATAGTAATTGGCAACACGTATGACAATACGTAGAAATACCACGCACATATGTAAAAGTATGTACAGCCACGGGCGAAAGCTTGGTTCTGCTGGTTGAAGTCGACTAGTCTGTTGTACATATTCGACAAACGCAATGTGTAGAAGCAATGTTACACAGAGGAGCTGTCCTATAAACTTACTTTTGCTGGTTGGTTGCATAGTTCCCAACTTCTTGCTGAGAACTGTACGTTGTTAAGTGAAACATCTTGCTTGAATGCACACATTTTTTGTAAGGTTACATTAATTTTTGCGCAGTAGAAAACATATTTGAGAAATGAAAATGAGATAGAAAAAGAACTAGAAATCAAATAGCCAAAATTTTTATGAAAGTTACACTAAACAAAAAAACGTAAGTTTTTGTTTAAAAGATACATACATACATACATACATACATACATACATACATACATACATACATACATACATACATACATACATACATACATACATACATACATACATACATACATACATACATACATACATACATACATACATACATTGAGTAGTAGTTATTAGGATGAACTGCTATAAAACAACAATACTGATACACAAAGTCTTGAGCACATGAGGTTTCAAGGCAGTAACTTACGAGAGAAATCTCTCACCACTCTTATGTGCTAACTCGGCATATCTCGAACCCTCTTGGAACAATTTCATGTATAGTTTCTGCTTCTGCCCACTCACAAGCAGTTTTTATACATTTTCGTGGGCGGCAGCCTACGACGATATATAAGAAAAGAGCCCCCGACAATGTGATGTCAAGGAAAAATGCAATGCATCACATTTTGGTACATGTCTGCAAGATGACACATAGTTTATTTGCATAGTCCGGCATATTGACAACACTATAACAAGCCATGTCAGGTGACGTGGGCTGGAAGATTGGCACAGCTCGGACAAATTCTGGACAATACATAAATAAAACAATTCACTGTTACTAAGCTCCTCGGTACAAATAATGCTGTTGTTGACATGTAAGTACCCTATTGCTTCTTCTGAAAACACTCCTCAAAAAGGTTTCAAAATGTGCACATGTGCCGACTTCCTTCAAATGAGAGACTGCTGTATAGCAGTCTCTCATTTCGCTTGAAAAAAATTTCAGTGCACTGCTGGGAAAGGAATGTGATGCAAAGATTCAGTACCTTGCATGTATATCTTGCTGCTTGCCTCAGCTGCAATGTTGATCAGCACAAATGGGCAGAATAACATTTTATAATGTGCCATGACAAAGTAATTATGTTTCAGGTGCATGAAACATGGACAACAATAAAGGAATTTAAGAACATTTACCTGGCACAGTTTACAGAATCTTAAATACATTTTCGAGGAGCTATCAGAGCTTTTCTGAATATAGTAGTAATGGTTATCAGCCTTCAAATTTGTTCGAAGTCGCCAGTTTCAAGTTTAGAGCACACCAGCAGCCCTCTTCAGGCTAAACCATTGCACAGGCGCATCAAAAGGCATAAGTAAATGCATGCATAGTCACCATACAAAAAGCAATAAATACTTTCAGCAGTAATATGAGCAAAGCTGCATAGATGATAAACTATTTGCAGAGTATACAAGTACATTATGGAGAAACCTATGGCAGCAAACACTATGAAAAAAAATTAAAACTTACACAGTACATGCAGAAAGGTTGACCGTTGAAGAGGACAAGCATGCGATAGGATAACATTACACAGGTGCTAAAGCCTGTTGGACATACTAGGAATAGTGACGCTCCTTTTGCATCTAAATAATCCGCGGAAAATGACTTTCCAGAGCTCATACATACATACAATCATTTGTGCTATAATAATGCGTGTATCCTGAACGCCTATATAGACCAAAAGCAAAACTACGCGCTTCAATGGTTTCATTCGTGCACTACCAAACATGAAAACACGGTTTTGGTTGCCGACCATGGCTGCTGTTTCTAATGGCAGTGAAATGCAGAGACACACATGCACTTTGAGTTACGTGCATGTTAAAAATTCAAGGTAGCCGAAATTAATTTGCACATTACCACTACAGTGTGATTTACATTAACGTCACGGTTTGGTATATTAAATGCAGAATTTAATTATTTTGAATCCTCAGGTGCAAGGAATTGCTGAATGATGCACTGCTCAACGATTAAACTGCAGCTGTGCAGATTCTCACCATACAATTCAAGCTGTTCCAACTATCACAATGCATTCTTTCTGTTGACGTGCACTTTGAACAGCAGGACACAGTCACTGGTAGTCGCTCTCTACTTGTTGGCCTTGTGTGTTTTGTCCGAGATACATTGTGCAATTACATGACAGTGGGGCACCTGATCCAGTGATACTGCTGGAATATAGAAAAATACAGATGATCGTTACAACCGTGCTATGTGTAAAAATGGACAGCTGATATGTGCTAAAAACGCTAGCTGTCGAATTTTCAGAAGCCGATGACAAGTATGAAGAAATAATAAAAAACAAGAAAAAAGGTCTGAACATAGAACCATC
Source organism: Rhipicephalus sanguineus (assembly GCF_013339695.2). Classification (NCBI taxonomy): domain Eukaryota; kingdom Metazoa; phylum Arthropoda; class Arachnida; order Ixodida; family Ixodidae; genus Rhipicephalus; species Rhipicephalus sanguineus. The sequence goes on along the minus strand of NC_051185.1, from coordinate 43,979,477 downwards.
AACAATGAAGACTTTCAAAAAGTATTTTATGATATAAATTTATAACTACGATGTTCATTTTGAAGGCAACAAACTTCTGGCCAATAGCGAGACATAAGCCAATAAATTGTCTTCTATTTCGACTTTACACTAGGTGCAAGAAGCCGACCAAAAATGAGTTCACTATGCTACAATCTAAGAAAAAAAACAAGTATTTGGGGAGTGTTGCTACCCCACAACTATAAACGTCATCCATCTCACGTACTTTCCTCGCGTTATCACCACGGTCCCGGGACTTCCGGGTCACGAATGACGCGCGTGTTATCAAAGTGACATAGCATTATTGATAGAAAAGTGCCAAGAGTGGGGTTTTGAAAAAAGGAAATGCGAGCAAGCAAGATTTTGTTTATTGCTGTGTAGCAGAAATACTCCCCGGCCCCGCCACGGTGGTCTAGTGGTTATGGCGCTCGACTGCTGACCCGAAGGTCGCGGGATCGAATCCCGGCCGCGGCGGCTGCATTTTCGATGGAGGCGAAAATGTTTGAGGCCCGTGTACTTAGATTTAGGTGCACGTTAAAGAACCCCAGGTGGTCGAAATTTCCGGAGCCCTTCACTACGGCGTCTCTCATAAGCATATTGTGGTTTTGAGACGTTAAACCCCAGATATTATTACTCCCAAATACACGATTTGTTCTTACAGTGTACTCATGTATTTCTATGTTACAAGACAACAGCTATTGTTCATCACTTTAAAGTTATATAACATAGCCACCTCATCATACAGTGTGAAGGAGCAATTTTGAAGACTTGAAAACACAAAGCATTATTGGATTATGTGTGTTTTTGTTGCTCGAAACAGTTTTTCCTAACAAAATTACACTTTGCAAAAAATGCACTTGATTAGGAGAAATGATTGCGAGCAAGAAACACACTCATAATCCATAAATCCATGTTAATGGGCTCTTATGGCTTCCACAAACACTCACCATCATTATTATTGATGTCACTGCCATGCCGGACGGATACGCTGTGTCCTGCTCAGAACACCAAAGGTGCACTGTATGACTTGTCTTGCATTGGTGGGGGGTGCACTGCACTGCTGCTCAGCTGGGCCAGCCACGGACAGGAGGGTGAGCACCCATGGCTCTCAGGCATAGCGAGAGTCACCTTTAGAGATCAACAAGCGTGTACTCAGGTCACATACGATTTGTAGAAATAACCGTGCCACTATGCAATTGTGCTGAGAACATGTACGGCGGAAATACAACGTGCCACAACATTGAAAAAATATAAGCTACGGCAGGTAAAATGCGCATTTACTGCTCCTGTGTGGCCTGAGGTTTGAACTAGAGTTCTTTCTCCCTGCATGTTGCGAACAGCCAGGCGATTTTCTCCCGCTTGCTATTTCCATGCAGAGCACTTGATACACTGTGTGAGTGACAAGCACAAGAGCTCAATAAGCAATAAAAGTACTTGTGCTATTTCAAAAGCACAACTTTCCAGTCTCACATGTATGGAGTAAAATTCATAAGCTGTAGACTTTACACTTTCGACATTGTCAATTCTATTATAATTTGCTTCTCTTTACGCGTCCAATTAGCATCGCTGTGTGAAAATAATACAAGCATCCACTGTTAGTAACAATGTTTTGGTTGTGAAGGTGTGCACATTAACCGGTGTTTACTGTGGTTAAACACCTAAAACACCTAAAAAAACTAACCTAGCAACCAGCCATTATGCAGTTTTCTACCCTTGAAGCTCCCAGGCAGAGCACAGTCCATCCAGATGAGGCTGCCATGCGTGCTTCCAGGCCCCTTTGAGGTCGGCTGGATGATGACACCCCCACCGTTGCAAAAGACTTGTAGATTTAGGGAGCACAAGTCCTTCCTATTTCTGTACAGGTGCTCCAAGTCATAAGGTGGCTGGATTTGCCAGTGCTTGCAATCGATGTATCCCACGACCTTACGAAAATCTGCAATCTGTGAAGAGGTCAAAAAGGATATATTAAAAAAACCATCATTGAAAGCGCTCTTAATACATATTTGGCAGAAACACAAAAATTATCACTTAGTCATAGCTATCAAATATGCTTTATTCAATTTGAAACAAACTAAAGCCCCATGTAAGCTTTACATACTGTAATGTATATGTCCTGGTAAAGTATAGTGCTGCCACAGCGGTAATCTTCTATACAAGTAATTTTGCAATATAAAGGGAATTCCTGAAAAAGTGCTAAATGGCTCCTGGAAGATAAATTCGCATCAAAAATTTTTCTCTCAACTGTCAAGCGTGGTAAACAGACAGGCTCCTCTTAATAATCAGATAAAAGCCTGCTTAAGCAAAATCATAAAAACTGCTGGTGTACTTGCTCATATTGCAATATATGTATATTGGCCATATATACGTATATTCAAAGCGGTAGTAGTACTTTTCGTACTGGAACTTAACATGGGGTGACAGTACATCTGCTGGGATGAAAAACTTACAAACGTACGTTATAGCACTACACGAATAGCAACGAAATTAGTTGCGCAAGTTCAACTCACCGATGGCACAACGATATTAGCAGCCGTCAGCGTCATCGGGAATGGAATGTGCTCTGCAGCCACAGGCAAAAGACGTCCGTGGACTGGAAGCTGCCGTAGAAATGCAACGCTAGGAAGACGTGTACGTCCACTGGTGAAGCGTGAGAAATCGCCGTGGGCCGCTGTAGTCAAGGCTCCAGTGCCGTGCAAAACGACACGACAGATGGGCTCGAAAACCTGTAGTTAGCAGGTGCTGGTCTACGACTTCATCCAAGGCAAAGCACCAGTGAGAATTGTGTTCTGTCCGGAGCGAAGCGTGACGTCCACGTGCTTTCGCTGCCAGGTACAAGTCCAAGTTTTCACCGGAGAACAGTCAAGGCATACTGCCAAAGCAGCCACATTTACAGCACAATGTCTCGGCGAGCGACTTCGGTTCGACACGTTATGACGCTCGAATTACGGTTATCACAAAAAGGAGAAGCAACGAGTTAAAAAAGAAAGCGCCAAGCCCAGCGCCAAATCCTTAAAGCCCTCGTAAAGCACCATCGCAACTTCGTAGGACGAAACACGGTTATCAACGCTTTTAATCTTCTGTCACACGGGCACAGCCTCTTCACAAGTCTTGGAAATGTCAACACAGCACCACTGTTCACAACGCACATCGTTTCACTCCCGAACACTGCATTTGCCTGGACTGCTCACAAGAAAATAGAAGCGCACGGGCTAACCACTGGCGAAGCAAGAACCAAATACAGAGCGTAGTTCATGCGTTACCGTACGGAATCACGGAAGCACGGAATCACTCAAGTAACGCGCCAAAATGCTGTCAATTCTAAATGCCGCACTGCACCTTACTGAGACTCTGGAAAGCGATGCAAACGAACTGTGTTACCGACATTAAAACACACATCGCAGGCTCCTCCAGTGCTAGTTACCGTCGGTACACAGGCGCCGATCCCCGCTTCATAAACACTCCGTGGCACAGGCTTCACTACGCTTCACGGCACACCAAGAGACACTGCCGTCGGTCTTCACACTGCTTGCGCGCACCGGAAAAGCAGCGGTATTCACAGCACATCCAGTCGAACGCTGAAGGAACTCATGCGTTTGCGAAAATCGGCGCCGACACCTACAGTTTACGGCGCCATGTTGTTCTTACAAACTGCGCAGCAGGGGGTAGGCGCTAAGACAACTTAGAAAAAGCTCTTTCGCGTTGATCGCGAGAAGATAAAAAGTTCTCTTATGTGCGAGGGGGAAGATATGACGAACACGACAGGAGCGCGCGATGAAAGAAGTGTTTTGTCAACGTCATAAGATGGGCTGTTGTAGAGAGTACTGCTTCCCAACCAATCACGAGTTGCACCTCTCGCCCAAGCCGTCGTCTGCTATCGTTTGTCGTCTGCTACGATAGTAGCCTCCTGCGGGGGTTTCGCCTTATCTACGCGATGATTTCTAGGTCAAGCTGACGCTTATGAGCACAAAATACATTTATGAGTGGGTGAAGCCACCTTCAATTGATATTCTCACGCCATGTTAAATGGCAGTTAGTAATCAAAGGGACGTGAATCCGGCAAAGGCTTGTTTATACTCGAGAATCGTGAGCATTCGCACATATTTTTGATGTCATTTCAAATTACTGGATCCATTTACTTCTGACTGCTCGCCGTATAAACGCGTTCCGTTTCGGTTTCCTAACAGTGAAGATCGAAAAGCTTGATTTGTTTGAGATTTCATGCATAATCTCGCACATCTATATTATGCTGCGATTTGCAATGTACGAGCCCGCTCTGGATCGACCCAAAGCGCATAGCGACAGCTGCGTTTCAGCGATCGTGCCTATTGGGCAGTTAAAGCCTATCCAACTAGACAAGTTGTGGAATCACATAATAGGCTTTAATAACGGCTAATTGAAATGCTACGCTCAATTTTATTTCCAATAGCGTGCAGCTGATGTGCTCCTCTGAACTTCTTTGCTGGTGGTTTCGACCAATGCTGCGTACATCATGATAAGTTGGACGTCTCATTGGAGGAAGTCGGACGCAACACAACAACATAACAAAAAAATGTTGACCAAATACCGCGCCGTCTTGGACTTCATCGACCATTCATGTAGACCTTTGGTTTTAATCCAACCACAAGTCTTTGCATGCATAATGTTTCGCCATTGACACCCAATAGGCTTCTTTAATTACTGCGACTCCCAGTTTATTGGACGACTACGAGTGCCAATACAGTCCATAGCGTACAAGCGAAACAACACACGAAACTCAAAGCGCCGAAATAAATTAAAACGTACCAGCGATCATCAAGAAGCCTTAAATGGCCGTGAATTAGCTCAAAATTAGCCACGGCACCCAGATACCCGCCGCAGTTGCATGTTCTAAACAGCCATATTGTTCGTAAGAGTGGTCCGGACCACTCTTGGGATTTTCTCGTAGCCACGCTGTTTCCGCGCAATTTTTTTGCTTCGTGAATTCACTTACGAGCCTTTTTCAGTGACGTCACCAAATATAGCAACTGCATCACCATCGCTGACATGTTCCTGGGCAGTCACAGCGCGCTTTACCGCAGCGGCCGATGTGATAACGATGGCCTCTTACGACGTTTTTTTCGCTTCGTGAATCGACTTACGCGACAAAATTTCTCTTACGCGACAATTTGCTCGTAAGTGAGTTTTGTGAATTCGGCCCCAGGTTTTTTGCGGTACTCTCCGTACGATGCAGGCTAGTTTGCTGTCCAAACAAGATGGCGGTCGTACAGAAGGCTGAAAACCCTCCGACGAGATTGACATCTCAAACGAAGACGGGGCCATAATTTGTCACGCGCTTAATGCGAGCTACGTTTAGGTTTTTACAGGTTTGACTACGAGAGAAGTTTAAAAAAGTGCGCTGAGAGAGACAGAAAAGGAAGCCAGGGAGGTTAACCAGGTGCTAGCATCCGGTATGCTACCCTGCACTGCGGTGAGCGAACGAGGGATTGAAAGAAAGAAAGAGAGATGAAACAATAAATAAGAACAAAAACATGACCACACCCACACGAGAGCGTTACACTCAGAGTCGTTCAGACAGGCCACTAGATCGCAGGAAGCCCAGTGCTCAGGTTGCACTTGCGGCGCAAGGCTGGAACCAAAAGCAGAGCTAGTGTTCGGCCTTGCTAAGTATTGCTAGTAATGCCAACCTTTTGCTAGGGATGCTGAGTTTTTGCTTGTAACACTAAGTATGACTTGACTTAGCTATTCACCGGTTTCGGTCGGTTCCCTACACTACGCATGTCACATGGTCTTCACGGGAACATGTCACGTGTGTAGCTTTTACGTGGTTTTGACGGGAACATGTCAGGTGAATATTTACGCGATGTTACGTGATTTTAGTCACGTGACTAGTTTTTACGTGATGTTCCGTGATTTTAGTCATGTGACTAGTCACGTGGCTAGCTCTTACGCGGCTTTTGGTGGGAATTTTTCGCGTGACTAGGTGTTACACGATTGTCCCTGGAACACGTCCCGTGACTAGCTATTACGTGATATCGCGTGGTTTTAGTCACGCGTCTAGTTGTTACGCGGTTCATGGCGGAAAATTCTATGTGAGTAGCTGTTATGCGATGTTAGCGATTTTAGTCAAGCGACTCCTTGCCACGTGACGTTATGTAATTTTTAGTCACGTGCCTAAATGTCACGTGACGTTGCGTAATTTTAGGCACGTGATTAGTTGCTACGTGATGTTAGGTGATTTTTAGTTACGTAAATAATTGTTATTATGGGAAAAAACACTGCGCAAACGAATGAGACGAAGATATATAGTAACACAACACAAGCTCTGACTCTGAATTGGTGATTTATTAGAATATACAGATTATTTAAACATATACGATATACATAATGCACATGCGCAGAGGAGCTGGTGATGGAACACAACAATGCAAATAGAAAAAAAATGTCTCGCTGAGGACGCTGCACAGTACGTGATGTTATGTACAATTGTTACAACACAGTACGATTGTTACATGATGTTACGTGATTTTTAGTCACCTGAGTAGTTGTTAAGTGATTTTACAGGATTTTTTCCCGTGACTAATTGTTACGTGATGTTACGCGACTTTTAGTCGCGTAACAAACTCGAGCATCATAATTTTTTCATTCCACGCCCCACAAATGGGCCCCCGTGTTGTGGGAGCGAAGCACAAGTTGAAGAGGACAAAGCGAATGCGTATCGGTTCATGATGATGACAATTCCTCTTCGCACTACCCGGCGCAACGAAAAGATTAAAGGGCTCCGCTATTAAGACAGAGCAATCTTATCGGCTTCTGTCAACTTTCTTTGAAAAACTCGAGGTGGTGTCACGTGGCACAGACGTACAGCCAACAGCAGAAGTTTGCGGGACGCTAAGGAGGAGGAAGTAAAACGGGAGAGAGGAAAGACAGGGATGTTAACCAGTTTGGCATAACCGGTATGCTACCCTGTACAGGGGGAAGGGATGGGGGCGATCGAAAGAAGAGTAAAGAAAGAGAGAAAGAGAGGGGAACACACACGCACACACATAACGTCACAGCGCACAGTGGCAGTCTTGTGCGGTAGGCGGCATCATTAAAACGTCTACAGCCGCTCGTGTAAGTCTGTTGTCCTTAGGAATTTGAGCAATGCCTTGGTTGCTTGAGCTCTCGATGACTTGTCAGGATGACATTGGAGAATCGTGTCTAGTGTCAACGGTCTGTTTTGAAGATGAGCGAGAGCGAATACCAGGGATCGTCTCTGCGCAGCGTAGCGAGGACAGTCGCAGAAGATATGTTGCAAGGTCTCCTCGGTGCCGCAGGCGTCGCAAAGGGCGTTGTCGGAAATCCCTATTCGAAACGAATATGACTTCGTGAAAGCCACTCTTAGCCATAAGCGGCATAGCAGAGTGGCCTCTCTTCGGCGGAGTCCAGATGGTATTTGAAGTCGCCGCAACTCGTTAAGGTGGTGTTGCCGATAGTTTTGGCTTCTTGACGTATTCAGTGTTGAGTGCGAAATATTCTTTGCAATCCTTTGAAGCATGGCAGCAGCATCAGACCTTGAAAGCGGTATAGCCTCTTCCTTGTCTCCTTGCAAAGCTGACCGAGCAGCATTATCGGCATGTTCGTTGCCAAGCACGCCGCAGTGACTTGGCAACCATTGAAATGTCACTTGGTGTCCCTTCTCGAATGACGTATGAATGAGGTGTCTTATCTCGAATACCAGTTGTTCATATGGTCCACGCCGCAGGGCTGACAAGAGAGATTGTAGGGCTGCTTTGGAGTCACTAAAAATTGACCATCGCTGCGGTTGTTCGCGATTGATAACACAAAGTGCAGCGCGAAGAGCTGTCAGTTCAGCAGCCGTTGATGTTGTTGGGTGGTCGGTCTTAAAGCTAACAGTTACACCTTTCGCTGGGACAACTACTGCTCCGGACGAATCACAAATGGTCGTTGAGCCGTCGGTGTAAACATGTATGTGGTCGGTGTATTTCTCGTGCAGTAGAAGCAAGATAGCTGTTTCAGGACAGGCGATGAAAAATCAGATTTTTTTTTTATTCCTGGTACACTGAGATGCACTGCAGGACGAATTAAACACCAAGGTGGAATCGATGGTTTGGATGCGGGGCTGAAGCCTGACGGTGGGTTGGCGGAGTAGCTCCAGATTGTTGCGCAGTATGATGCTAGCGGTCTTTCTGAGGGCAGTGTTGCCAGGTGGTGGTTAGGAGCTCGAGCAAAATGCCTTATGTGAGCTCTCAAGGCTTCTAACGCAATGCGCGTTTGTATAGGTATACCCTTGGCGATGGCAATAGTCGCCTCTGTTGGCGCACATTTGGGCAGACCTAGGCAGACTCTGAGTGCCTGAGCTTGTGCAGCCTGTAGAACGCGAAGATTTGTCTTGCAGGTGTTGGTTAGTACAGGCAGACTATACCTCAGAAACCCAAGAAATAGTGCTCTGTATCTACTGACATGCCCCAGTTTTTCCCTCCCAGGAACTTGAGCAGCTGGGCAATGGCCGTCAGGCGCTTCTTCAAATAATCTCGGTTTGTCTGGGAACGTATAACCTCCAAATAAATGTTCCTGCCTGTAGTTGACATTGCAACCTGTAGAGGCAACAGTTAGATCAGAAGTATTACGCGCTAATATAGCAGAAATGCACATTTGCTGTGAAGCCAGTGTCCCGTAAGCTTTTGCTGTTACAAACAAATAAAGACGTTCTGCCCTAATGGGCAGAAAACTGGGCTCTGAAGATCTGCTAAAGGATGAACAATTTAATTGAAGTATAAAAGACATTAGGCAGATTTAAAAGATAATACAAGCATTCTTGTTGTTTTTCCGAACTTGGTGGCGCACACGTCATCGCCCCGTAATAAAGGAGACGCTCATAGCATCCATCCTTCTATCCATCCACTCATTATTCCTTGATTCAGACGTCTTCCAATACTAGGACGACACGAGTTCGATGAGGTCTTCTAGGCCGCCAACGTAGACTGTCTACTATGTTCACCATAACTGGAACACAGCCTTGCTGACGAGGATTTTATGGACCTTGAGAGGCTGTTAGTGGAACTTCAGGACACAGGAAGCAAAGCAAGGAGAGGGACGCGTTCTCATGCGCCTCGTGCTCTGCCTTTCTGCTGCCAGTTTGTTGCAGGTATTTACAAACTCCATTGAGACCAGTCGCGGCAACAAAATCCTAAACGCGTTTAGCATTGAATAGCCGTTGCAACATAGATGTATCTTGCTGAAGTAAAAGTTTTGGCAAGAAAATTTGTATTCTTGAGGGCAGCAACTGCTTTGACTAACAGCGTTTTCGTACACTCCTAGATACGTACGCCATTGAGGAACTGGGGAATTACGCAAATCCGGCGTAGTCGATATTCGGTTCAGTACTGTTGACCAACCCTGTACATTTGAGGAGGTTTGCTTTGTGTTAGTGAACTCCAAGGCCTCGTACTGGCCTTGATATTCCCTCAAAGTGATTAGGTCGTCTGCGTAAACTTTTTCTAAACACGCTTAAAATCCAAAATTTTTCAATTACTGATTGGAACTCATGTTCAAAAAAAAGTATATAATCAAAAGCGAGACCAATGGTGGATCCTTTGAAATCGAAATTAGCCGCATCCGCTTTTGAACGAGTAGCCGTGCTCGATGTGAAAAATCGTCAACCAAACAACCAACATAGTCGCCTGCAGTTCTTTGATGGAAGTTTAGGCGTGCGCAAGAGGAGGGCCGGGGGAGGGGGGCGCCAAGTCGGCGCCATACCTTTACTCAGCCGAACCTGTCCCGTCATCGCTTAAAGTGTAAGATTATGACTATGCAGGTGTTTGACAGCAATGTCGGCCGATAACCACTGATGTTGCCTTCTAACAGCTGTTTACTTCCCATTTTCACCCCCGGAAAGCCATGGACCAAAGGCAGGTCGTTGTGGCAAGAACGTCATCGCTACACTTTCATTTCTTCCGGGCCACTAGCCTTAACAAAACTTTGCAACCAGTATAATCTGTGTGTGTCTGTACTTGTGGCTACGCGTGTTGTTATGTGATTATCCGTGTATATATCATAATCATCGCCCAGCGCCTAGAGTAGCATTTCAGGCTTATGGCCACGCTAACATCTCTAGGTTTTCAATAAAACATTTCTCTGTCTCTCTCTCTTTGCATACACTGCGAAGCTTGGATGCTTGTTTTTCTTCGAATGCGACAACCAGGGGTAGGAAAGGCATGAGTGGGCGCTGCGGCGAGACATCGACTTTTGGTGTGAAAATGTTTGGCAAGGAGGCAGGATAATAATAATATTAATATCTGAGGTTGAACGTCCCAAAATCTCGATATCATTGAGAGACGCCGTAGTGGAGGGCTCCGGAATATTCGACCACCTGGGGTTCTTTAACGTGCACCTAAATCTAAGTACACGGGCTTTAAACATTTTCGCCTCCATCTAAAATGCAGCCACCGCGGCTGGGATTCGATCCCGCGACTTTCGGGTCAGCAGTTGAGCGCCATAACCACTAGACCACCGTGGCGGGGCGTATTCAGCAAAGGAAACGCGAGCGAGCCAGATGACCATTATCGTTGTGTGCGGCAGAAATACTCCCCAAATACTAGATTATTTTCTTAGAGTATATACACGTACAAAAATTTCGTCCTACCACGGTCTCACTATCTTGCTACTTCGCGGATTTTCATACTTCTTAACAATTGAATGTTCTGTAAGCGTTTTGATTTTGAATTAATCAGCATGCAGGGAACTCAAAAACAAGTTCTTCAAAATCGTTAAAAGTTTAAGACAGGGGTCTCATCACGCGGGCCGTGGACTTGTTGCTTGCGGTCCGCGGCCCGCACATGATTGCTCCCATATTTCTTTACGGCTTCGTGACTGAAATTTTACGACTGTGTTAAATGGCACTCAAAATTACTTTCTCGCCTATTGCGATGACTAACGCTTTTTCGGGTGGGCTACGCAGACGTAACTGGTCTCAAGCGCTGTATTTAGTGAGGAACCCCACGCGCTTGAACAAAAGCTCTGTATTCCAGAATCGATCGTCCAGATTTTAGTCATTCTGCCGATTGGTATCGATATGTCGTTCGAATCTTGGGACGCCAAATCCGCTTCTCAAGTGACCCCTATATCAGATATGGGAAAGGCCTGGCTTCTTTCATTAGCTGACCGTTCACAGCTTCAACCTACTTCGCTGCCACGGCCTCTGCGGGATTAAATTTCATGACGACGGCCCGCTAGCTGAGATGAGTTTGAGACCTCTGGTTTAAGAAATCGGCGTCTGCTTTGAAAGGTCTTATTGCACTGATATTTTTTTTTTCGAATGTATAGGCTCTAGTAAAAAATGTTTCGACAACATGGGTTCCGTTAACTGTAACACGTACGGTGGTCTTCCGTCTAAGATAGCTATAGTTCCACAGCGTTTCCTGAATTGGCATACGCTATGCCGTCGTTCATGGTAGCTTTGTTAGTTCTCTCTGGGTCATCTTACCGCTTTTCCAAAGTAGAGTACTTAGTACCACGGCCCCTCAAAGAAAATAAAGAAAAATTAGTGCAGCTTCGCAATAGGGGTGCCAAGCCCGAAGGAAATGCGGAGCCGGGTGGCCCTCCTTGTTTCTCCTTATTTTTTCTCTTTCTTTCTTCGTTTCTTTCTTTTTCTCTCATCTTTGCTTTTTCCATCTTTTAAAAGCGAAGCTGTTCTTAGTCGAGGCTTTCATGTCCGGGGTCGGCGTAGAACTGATCACGTGGCCTTTGGCCTTGCAGTGTGGCGAGAGTCAGGCTCGCTAGGAAGGGGAGGGCTGCGCCGTGCTGCGAGAGGCGAGGGCGTGCTGCGAGATGCGAGGGCGGATGATGTCGAGGAGTGAACCTTCGGGAAACACGTTAAGTTGGGTGACGGTGAGGCGCAGTGGATTGTAAAATAGCGTGTCAGTGTCAGTGTTCAGGAGTTTGCGCTTTCAGGATGGCGAACGTTTGTCGCTCTCCCGATGAAGAAGCCACCCGAAGTGAGCGTCAGCGAGAGCTGAGGTGAGAACGGGCACGTCGTCGCCGAGCCAACCGCGATGTTCCCGCAAGGCAGGCCGAAGCTAAGCTCCAGTGACGGGAAGACTTTCAAAAAATCACAGCATATCCACGGAGTGAATGATGATGAGTGGGCGAAGCTGCCGAGGTTCATCGGTAAACCGTGAATCTTCCGTGAATTCTGCCCAGTACATCATCACCGACGTGAGATCGGGCGCGTTTATACTAAAGGTTCGATGAGAGTTATGACGACTTCCAGCTCACTTTAATTTTACATGTACGCTGTGAATTTTCATTGTTTAGAAAATCATTGCTTTAGAAAACTTCTGGCGTCTTTCGTTAAGCAGCTGGCGTCTTTTCGTTTTGCTTTAGAAACATCTGGCGTTCTTTCGTTTTGCTTTTAGAAAACATCTGGCGTCTTTCGTTGGTTTATTTCATCAATCAACGGCGTTTTGAACAAAATTTTTATTGTTTAATCACGCACAGGAGAAATCTCACCAGGCATTACCTTGGAGGTAAACAATGGCTGCTAATGGGAATGAGAGACAGAAGAAGTCGGCTTTTAGCTAACACTTACACTTCTACTTCTACTAACGTTTCCTACTGGAACATGCCAATGGCTGCTAATGGGGAATGAGAGACAGAAGAATTCGGCTTTTAGTTAACGCGCACGCTGCGAATTTTTTACTGTTCAACAACGCACAGGAAAAATCTCCCACCGGCACCACCTTGGAGGTCAAGATCTGGTACTAGCGTTACGACTGGTTACGCACTACGACTACTACGACTACGAGGGACGAACGGGTGCCGCCTTAAGGAGCTTCGCCTCTAAAAATTGGACCACCTCCCCGAAGGGAACCCTGATGGTATGCGAAGCAGCAGCGTTGCGCACGGTCGGCGTCACGGGTTGAACAGCGCTAACGCGGGTGCTGCGGTGAGCGCTGGAAGATTCGTTGGAAGCGAAACTCGGTGTAGCGTTCACTGGTGTAAACGTTTGTTTGAAACGCAGACACAGGAGGCGAGCGGGCGTTGGAGCCGGCAGCTGCGGGCGCTCCGGCGGGTGAGGGAGAGAGTGACGTACGCGCGTACCTGCGAGGCAAGCGTGCGAGGGGAGCGTGACGTCAACGCCCAGCTGCGGCGTGACCTACTTGGCACCGCTCGAACACCTGCGCCGAGGGAAGCGCGTTGCCTCGCGTTTGTGCGGACGGAGGGACAGCGTTACGCAGGCTAGTCAAAGAGCTGCTTCGCATCTAAAACAATGAAGTACGATATAGCCTGATGAATGACGGACATAAGCTTCGCTGTTTCGACAATGTTCGCGAAGTGGAGCTGGCTGGATTTTTTGTCTCCTGTTTATTTCTGCTTCTTTCTCTCTCTATGTATTCTTTTTTTCTCGCTCTTTCTTTCCCTCTTTCTTCTTATGGTATGCTTCTTTCTTTGACTCTCTCTCTTTCTGTCTTTCTACCTCTCTATTACAGCGAAAGCTGTTATGAGATCATTTCACCGGCCGTTCTTGGCGCCGTACTTGTCCGCCGCCGCCGCCGCCGCCGGTGTCCGTAACCAGTATCGCTCAAAATAAGAAAAAAAATACGAAATAAGAAAAAATTCAAGGATGGAACGAGGTTCGAACCTGGGCCCTCTGCGTGGGAGCCCAGTATTCAACCTCAGCCATGCCGGTGCTTGAAAGTGCTTTGCAAAAACGTCCTATACAGGCTTCATGTCAGGAAGGAACCACATTAGCATATGCAATATAGCGTGATAGAAGAGTAAAATAAGCACCAAGCGTCGCACAACGTGGATTCTGTAACCAGGCGTCACACAATGCGAATTGCGCAACGAGTAGGTTGTTGAATGCTTCCAACCCATTACAAAGGGCTCTGCCATAATTCTTCGTCGTCATCAGGCACAGCATCAACAAAGAGCGCATAATGCCCTACATGCGTTTAGCAGGTACCACGGCACTCCGTAGAATGACGAAAAATGGCACAGTGCCTGCTGCCCTATTTCTAAAAAATTACAATGATTTACAGCGTAGTGGGTTCCTCGCAAGTGCACTTGTATTGGTTGCCAAGGAAGCCCATAAGCGCATGATCCATTTCCTCGGGGTCTCAGTAAAGTTCTTCGCCCCCCCCCCCCCCCCAACGTATGTTATACAGCATGATGGGAGAGGGAAATAGCGACCGGGCGTCACCCAATGCAAATTACATAACTGGTTGGCCGTTTAAAGCTTCCAACCCATTACAAAGGACTGAGCCATAATTCTTTATCGTCATCAGTCGTCGCGTCAACAAAGCGCACATAATGCCTTACAGTCGTGTACCTGGTGCCTCGCTTCTGCGCATAATGACGAATAATGGCTTAGCAGGTGCTTCCCAACTTCACAAAAATTGTGATTTATGGCGTAGTGGGTACCTTTCTAGTGTACTTGTATTGTAGCCCCAAGAGAACTTACAACGGGCTCTAGAAACGCCGCTCTTCCAGCTTTCGCTGTGACTGTGCTGCGATTTCAGCGAAGGCCTGGCATTTTTTTTTCTCTCTTTCTTTCGATGCTATACTTTGCTCTCTCCCCTCCTCCATACCCTCCCTTCCCTTTCCCGTCACCTTCCTATACTATACCATACAAGGCTATGCTATGTTCTGCTAGCGTGCCTGGATAGCCGAGGAGTTAGGACGCTCGCCTTCGGATCGTGAGTACGTGGGTTCGAATCCCGCCTGGCCTTCGCTAAAAATTTCTCTCTTTCTCTTTCTTTCTCTCCCTCTCTCTGTACTCGTTCTCTCACCCATTAGCTTTATTCCATCCCGCGTCGGAGAAACGGGCGCACGCGTTTTGGATGCGAAGCAGAAGATGAAGAAGAGGACTGAGAGGAAGAAGAGGACGAAGAGAGCGCGTTCCGACTTATGATGATGATAGTTTCTGTTCACATTACCCGGCGCAACGAAAAGCTTAAAGAGCTCCGCTCTCTCTAAAATAAAAAGGGTGCTGCCTGTTGCGTCGCGCTGAAACACACGAGCGCAAGTGTGAACACTGTGTTGACAGTTCCGTCCACGTTGACGCTAGTAGACGTACAGCGACGCGAATTTAGGACAAAAAAAGATACAAAAAACAGGCTTGTGGCGTGAGGGAGACGTTGTATCCCGCCATGTATGGGCATGCCGAGGAGCCACTGCGTTTCATAGTGTCTTTGAACGACAATAAAGGATATCAACATCGGTTACTACAAATTCCCGAGTGACACTGAATGGCATTAAAGTCCTTATGATGAAATAAGATACCGTTTGTTTCCGGTGGAAATAGTGTATCCAGAGGAGTGTTAATGAAATGATCCCGAATATTTGCCAAGAGTTCGAGGCTTCTCAAGAAAACCCGCAACATAAAAACACTCGCGCGTCTTTTACACCACCTTGGTGCGACCTAGAGTTGCTGTATATGCTACCTTTAGGTAACAGAGTTGCGCATAGACCTGGCTAGCGCACTCCGTGAAGTGAAGTCGCACTCCGTTTATGCAGACGACATGCCTACCTTGTCGCCGATCAACATGTCGGGCGTGTCGAATACCGGCGATAAACATTGGCTATCCATGACTTTAGTGTTAAATCAGTTCGCTGCAGCGGCAACGTAGAGAAATAGAAAATTGACCCGGGCGTTAGCTTCTCCGCAATGCACGGTTGCTAGCGGCGTTTGGAAGACAGATGCGCAGCTCTGCTACCTAAACGTAGCATATACAGGCAGCTCCCGCGGTTTTTTGGGCACGCAATGGGCCACACCTCTTTTTTTTTCCTGTTATCGAGCGGCCGTGCTACAACTCTGAACCGTGAAACATTGTTTCTCTGCACGCAGTGCTGCTGAATGGAAGCCCACTTACGTGATTACTATCATTGTTACCCTGACCAAGTAAAACCTCGACAATTTATAGTACACATTACGCTGGTCTTGCACCCACACGAGTGTCTTAAACCCTCGACTCCACCTGTTATTATATAGCTACAAGCATTGCAGTTTTATAGGGCAGAGCTGTTCATAAGTGATAAAGTGTACAGCTCGCATGATGCTATCTTGTTACCTGAACGAGCGCTTGCTCCGCAGCAACGATCAGGTAATTTGCTAATGCTGGCGAAGTTTTCGAAACAAGCACTACAGGTCCTCTAAAGGCTTACATTGGCGTTATTAAAGCACGTTTCTCGACATCTGAGTGTGTATACCCCGTCACATGGTACGTTTGCCGATTTTGATTGCGCCCGTAGGCGAGACAGTGGAACGTTGTGTTGCATTCGTGCTTTTCTCGTAATGTTCGTTCTTGAATGGGTCCCTGTAGTGTCGTACTCCCTCACGATTACAGATTGTATTGCCCTACGGACTAATATGTTAACGTGCGACAAAAAAGCGCAGGGTAGCGCGCGCTACTGCACTGTCCTGTTGATTTCGTACCGGCGCAAAAGATTACAGCCAACTTTTTTTATCGTTTCTTTTCGCAACATTTTCACTTTCTAAAGAGATTTTCAGTCCTTCATAATTTAAATCAGTGAGGATACAATCAAATAACTGAAGTGTCTAACAATCAAATGTACAGATCTTCTTTTTTCAGCGAAAGGGGAGGAAACATATAAGTAATGTAAAATAACTGTGGCAACCTTAAGAAACCTTGGGTACTCTTAAAGATTGTACTATAGCTTCTAAACATTGTTGCTATTTAGACTGAATTGAATGGAATTTGAATTGAATTTTATTTGCCAAAAGATGCATGAATCAATAAATACATGAAAAAGAAATCTGTATCCTTAGCATCAAGCTAGTTTGGAACCATACAAAAAAAGTTTATAGATATACGTATCCAAAACTGCCATTTTACCTATTTGCTTACTTATTTTTTATGCACGCGCCTGACAACGTATTTGAATTAGATTGAAAACAATAATACCGGTCAATATAATAGTGTTTCAAGTAAACAGGAAAGTGTTTACCTTGTTTTATTTCGACAGGTAGATTGTTCCACAAAGTGCAACCAACACTAGAGAGCCGTCTTTTGCCATATACATTTTTTACACGTGGCTGTAAGTAGTTGCCGGCTTCGTAGCCTCGAGTGCGAAACCGGGAGGAAACAAAACATCGTTAATGACATTCGACCACAGGCCACTAAGTTTAAGGAAAATTTTTGGGCTCATGGCCAACAAGAGGTTTACAGGAGTGTTCTTTAAAAGCAAGTTTTCTTAAAGACAGTGGCATTCTTGGGCATTACTAGCACATTTAAGCTTTGTTTTGTTTTAACAGCACAGTGTATATTTATGTGCGTGGTGACTAGTGTCTTGGTTATGCTATGCAACGGTTGCTCTTCTTTTTCTTTAACATCACCATGTGTACACATATATGTGATTGTTGAATGTGTTGTTGTGACTGTTATGCTATGTCTTGACGGTTACGCTAAGTTGTATATTGTATGTACTGCGGGTTCATTGTGATTAGAAATTTGGACCCTATGTACTGTATGTTCAGCACCTCCAACAGCTAAGGAGTAGCCGGCGCTTTACTTGTGCGCCAACATCTTCTTACATCATGTCAATAAAAATAAAAGAATAACTGTGATGCCTAATTTATATGCCTAATTGGACTATGCCTAATTTATAAACCATATTTGTAGTTTTATAGTTTATGAGCAAGTTAAGAGGCAGTCAGTCTATCAGTCAGTCAAAAAGCTTTATTAAGGTCCTGAGGGGCTGAGTTCCCTCAAGGGGGAGGTTCGGCTGCGGGCCACACCCACGTGGGGACGGGCAGGGTGAGCCCCGCCGCCAGGTTGTGAGCCATCTGGACAGCCCGAAGTATGTTTTAAAGTTTGTTGAATAGTGGCTTCGAAGGAGCTGCATAACTTGAATTGGACATAAATGAAATTGCTCGGCTCTGCCACACTACCAGTAGCTTTAAGTAAGAATCATACCTTTGACCACATGATTTTATGCAGTATAAAAACTGACCATCGAAAAGAGCAAAATAAATCGTCCTTAATGTTGGTACATGGAAAAAGTGTCTACATTTATATATCCTTCCATTTAAATATCGTATTAGTATTTCCTTCAACAGTGCAGATAATGGGCGTACAATATAGCACGACGGAGGTGAATATCTAATACGGAGGTGCATAAGCAAATGCAAACACGCAGAACAATAATTCGATGTGAAAAAAAATTTGCTGTTTCTGATAAACTTTTTTTCCTGCTCTGGTATGCCTCGATTGTACGCTACAGTGAATCACATTTCTTGATTGTACTTGACGTGACTACTTTTCTAGGCTGCGAAAAACTTCCGGAGCCCTCCACTACGGCGTGCCTCATAGTCATATCGTGCTTCTAGCGTCTAAAACAGCGGATATTTCTATTATTATTTTGTAGGCAGTCGAAGCCCTACACTGATTTATTTTGTCGTCTTTCCGTCCGACGGATTCTGTCTTCATTCACTCAGCATTGCAGTGCTTTTAACTGAAGTCTTCTCTGAAACACGTTATGGGACCCAAAACCTTTTAATATCGTGAGACGAGCTTTTTTCAGTGCATCCATTAGTGTAGCAGGCATGAAATTTCCATCTCATTGGCTAGCGGAAAGCTTCCGCTTCTTAATTTCTTGGTCGAGATTTGCTAAGCTGAAATGCCGCAATGTTCACCGAACTGAACCGAACCACTCGTCCCAACACTGGGGCGCTCAAGATGAACCGAAATATTGGTGCCAATTCAACTGTTAAATTCAAGCTGAATGAAGGCACTCTTTCTGTTTATGAAAGCGGATAGGAAGATGCTAGCCTTCGATAGTCAACCGTTACGCAGTGTTGACCAACGCTAACGAATGCTGGCAGCGTGCAGGTAGATACGGTACTCTACCTTGAACAGCACGAAAAAGCGGGACGGGGCTTAAGGCCGCACACAACGCAGGTGCCGTTGCGTGTGCACTCTTTGACGGCAGACGCGACGCGCGCAAATATTTACGAGTTCGTCGCGTCTCCCTTTTGATGGTCGCACTGTTTACACTAGTAAGCTTTAGTACGAACAAGCTCGGCTAACCATTACTTTGAAAAGCGGGGGTCGAATTCCGTCAGCAGGTATTATCGGACATCGTCATGTGACGCTTTAACGAAAGTGGGTGCAAGAAGCTCCGGAAAAAGTTACTTTCAAAGGCTTCTGTAATGATACGAGTTACCGTATTTACTCGAATGTAACGCGAGCTTTCTTTTCCAGGTTTTTGCTAACTAAAGTCGATCCTGGCGTTACAATCGAATACCCGAATAACAATTTTTGCTTCCTGGCCGCAATGAAAAGTCGCTCTTCGCGTTGCATTCGGGGTCGCGTTAAAATCGAGTAAATACGGTAGGTTTCTTTTATATAGTGGCACGACCAAGGAGGTTATATACTATTTCTTCTGGAGTGGAGGTGGCGCCCCCGTAAGTGAAGCCGGTCGCCGCCATATTGCAAAAGGAAAAACTCGGAAGCAGACGACGGAG
This sequence comes from Rhipicephalus sanguineus, assembly GCF_013339695.2. Taxonomy (NCBI): domain Eukaryota; kingdom Metazoa; phylum Arthropoda; class Arachnida; order Ixodida; family Ixodidae; genus Rhipicephalus; species Rhipicephalus sanguineus. Next base: position 43,959,991 of record NC_051185.1, on the reverse strand, counting down.
TGCGCTCCGTTGCCCCGCCGTCGCAGTTGTCTTTGGGGACGGTGGCATGCTTTTGTAAAGCAGTTAAACATTTTACGAGGCCATGGCGACTTCGTGCGTCGCTTATGGCTGCACAAATCGCAATAAGAAGACGCCTGGGATCACTTTTCACGTGTAAGTGTCCTCACTTAGTTCGCTGACGATTGTCTGTTTTTCGTGCATGCTGTTAAACTGGAAACAATTTGAAAGGTGCGCATACATGTAATACATGCGTGCAGTTGTAGCGAAGAAAATTTTACGCTTTAAATGTTCGCTGACACGACGTTGTACGTGATTTTTAAGTGTATACACGAAGTGGGTGCAGTCTAGCTGGACGTACCGAGCAATATTGGTACGAGTAGGAAGTCAGAACGCCCTTAGAATTCCGAGCTTTCTGGTGTTTTCTTGCAAGTCAAGACTGACGGCGTGCATGCATATTTATCCGGTGCATGGATATCGAATTTGATGGATGTTTATCGAGGAATTGGCAAACGCAACATTCCATGACGTGATTATCCGTGTTACATGTTTCCAAAAGACTGCGCGCAGCGTTCTACCTGGGAACGTGCCGGTCGAAGAAGTGGTTAGAGAGCTAAGGACGGTTACCAGCTCTGACCACCTCTGCTCCATGTACAACAATTTTATCTCTAAAATAAGGTGCCGCCCGTTTCGTGGCCGATACCCCGCGGTGGGTTGCGCCAGGTTGCCAAGGAACAACCAACCAACCAACCAACCACCTCTGCTCTATTCACTTCGCAGAATGCTGCTTCGACAGAACGGGGCAGACGGCCTGGCACCTACAATTTGTACCTACAATTTTTCCTGCTTTCCCAGCGCATCTACAAAAGCCTGTTAGTTTCTACCTCCTTGACGTAGCTTCAACACAAATAGTTACGAAAAGAAAAAATTGCGGCAAAAGCAAGATGTAACTCTTTTGAAATCCGACAAAACCGAAATCGAAACACCGAAGGACGCGGCTGCTTTAGTTTTTTATGCGTCTAGTCTGAGAGGGCGAGAGCTACCTCGTTTCGAGGCTGTGCGCGCTGCGCTTGCCGTGATGGCACACGTCGCCCACGTAGGTTAATGCTTGCGAATCCTCCTTCTGGCCAAATGTTCGCGTGATTGATGTGTGCTTATGTAAAGAGAATAAGTGCGTTCCACGTTAGCTTGTGGTTACCCCTTGAACACTGACGCCGTTACAACACAAAAACCCAGTTCCTAGTAACACATATGTAATTACAGCGCGCTCGATATACGAAGCACCCCTTCGACAACAGATTAGTCTGCAGCTGACATAATAGTATGACATAATTTGTTTCATAAACGAGAAGAGGCAACTGTTCGTGGGTTTAAAGCAGTTTCCATCTCATTTTTTGATTGTGGGACTGCAAACCAACGCGCGCGCCGCGCGTATTCCATTGCTGTCTATGGCGGTCGCGCCGCGTTTTTCCTCTAGCTACATGGCCGCCGGCGGCTTCACTTGCTCCCGTTGGCGGCGGCCGGGACTGCCACTCCAGAGGTTCTATAGAACCTCCTTGGGCACGACCAACGAGTCGCACTCCGGTTTCTCTTCGAAGCACTTCTGGTCGAGCACTTCCAGTTTCCCTAATATACAAAAAAAGTCTTGCAAAAAATAAACAAATAAAACTGTTACGAAATCGATAGTTCTGGTTCGTGTTAAGCGTTATACACGATACATATATAATCGGAGCATAAGTTTACTTAACATAAGGGCAATTTAACTGTTAGAATATTTCATGACAATAATTGAATGAGTCCATTGAGAGACATCGCGCTTTTCTAACGAGCAGCTGGGATTGTTGCGGCACCTGGCCGTAACGAAGCAATATCGCCCAAGCAACATCGCTAAGGTTGTGTAATGAGTTTTGACTCATGTCATAAATTGAGTTTAAAGCTGTCGCCCCTGTACTTTATCTGTCTCACGACTCGGAAAGTAGAGAGCCGGAAAGACTCCACCGCTAGATATTCTAGATTGAACTGGCCGAGCGGAACCCTGGACGGCCCTCTTAGTTAGTAATTGGTAATTATGGATTATCCAATAAAAAACAATGGACACCAGGCGTCAAATTTTGTCATGATTGCTTCTTCAGTGTATACCATTAATTAAAAACTATAATTTAGCCAAAGTGATTTTGTTTCCTTTGTTTCCTTTTCTTTTTCTTTTTTTGAGCCTCGCCTTTAAAGGAGATGGGAGAGATGGTCGAAAGGCTGCGAGTTTCTACGGCCTCATGAACAACTTCTTCAATGAGCCCTTTGAGTTTAATTGAAGTCTAATATAAACATTTGCCTATCGCCCTAATGAAAACATCGAACCATCAGAAAGTCGACGTATACATAATAAGGCAGAATAATTAGGTTTCTCTTGCAGGCCTTAGTGTTGTGCGCTCTTTGACGTCTAACAAACAGTACTTCAAAGGGGAAACAGTCCACTCTTTGCAGAAAAAAACTTTCAGAACCTCTCTAGTAATGCAGACCAGTGAAAAGCTCTAATAATGTGACTTTTTTTTTCATTCGGACTATAGGAACGTTTGAGTATGCGGGTGCCACGAGGTATGCAGAAAACTTCGCCGCAGAAGCAACTTGTGGTCCGCCTCGGTGCTTTGCCTCGGTTGTGGTACCCCTTGTGGTCCGCCTGGGTGGTTACGGTGCTCGACTGCTGACCCGAAGGTCGCGAGTTCGATGCCGATCAACGGCGGTCGCGTTTTCGTGGAGGCGAAATGGTGGAGGCCCGTGTACTTATGTTTAGGTGCACGTTAAAGAAATGCGGGTGGTCGAAATTTCCGGAGCCCTCCACTTCGGCGTACCTCATTATGGTTGTGGCACGTGAAACCGCAGATGGTATTGTTAAGAAAATTGTACCCTCATGATCACATCAACTAGGGACTAAACAGCGTAGGTGTACACGTTACGGAAGGTCTTCAAAACCTCACAGGTTTCGACACTCCTTAAATTGGCCAAAAGAGGTGTTTGTATTTTTGTCATTGAAGGCATAAAGGATATAGAGTAAATAGGACCCGCATGTGGTGTACTATGAAGGCTCTTTGATCTCTTAGAACAACCCTGAAAAACCCGTCGTGGTATTGAATATTAGCTAAGACGCTGCTCTGTTAAGCTGTAGTTTGTAGGTGCGATTATGGTCACAACGACTTCCTTTCTGTTGGGTGAAAAAATGCCAGAACGCCGTAAACTAGAACGCACGTGCGTGTCACTAAACGATAGGTCTCAAAAAGGAAAGGCCAAGAATTTAGAGTTTTAAGGCGAAAGTCTTATGCATCTCACTAGTAAAAGAAATACGGCGTCCGCTGGCGTCGTGAGCATGAGTGGTGCCGAAAAGTCAGGTTACCGTGTGGTGAAATCACGTTACTTTTGTCATACGACGACATCATTACGCCCAAGCTTTGTCTAAAGGAATGTGAAGTTTTCGCAATGTCCTGACGTTCATGTTGCCCCTGCAGGCCTCTTCTGGAATGACATTTGGAGCCTCGGTGCAAGCCACTTTGGCTTTGTCAACTGTCCCAAAATGACGTCTCTTCATGGGATGTTTCACACTCCGACAAACCATCATCACCATATAGGCTGTCCTTACGACAGGAACAGTTTACTACATTGTGGACTTCCCGAGTTTCACGCAAAAGTTGGTGCCAATCATTTCGCCTTTGTTCCAACGAGCGCTGTATTAGGGCTTACACGGCAAATGAAATTGAGTTTTACGGTAAAGTTTGACCCTGCCCTTCAGATGGTCACAGACTACCAAGTGACCGTGCGTGCATAAACGGATTTTGCCCTCCACCATTAGCAAACGGCCCTGACTCGCTGCGGCATACAATCACTGCGCAATATAATCGCTGGCATTACTTTTCGGACAAACCCTGTATTTGCAGATGTCAGAAGAGCAAAAAGTTTGTCTCGTGCCTTCTTCACAATCCCTTCCTAAGTTGTGCATTTTTTAACTCCGCATAAATATGATTTGGCGACATTTTTGCCCTGTATACTGCTCACGGAATTTATCATATTCCTCTGGAGTTGGTCATAATTTCACTTCGGGCGTCGTTTGTTCGGCATCATGTGAGCGCGGCCAACATCCAACAAAATGCATGGAAAGCTCTAAGCGCTAATGGGGACTCCAGAATTAAGGACGAGCGTTCGCTGACGGAGACCTAATTAATAATGCTGATGGCGCTTCGCGCTGTGAAAGGCAAGGGCAGGCAAGAAAAGCTGAAAGTGGAAGAGAAGTCGACGCGGTACAAGCCATGTTTTTTTGAAATGACACCTTGACGTGTGGTCTGATATTAATTAATTCAAGACAGCCGCCAGAATCTGCGCTTCCGCGTTCATATTTGAAGGTGGCCGCGTACCCCTAAATGCTAGGAAATTCGTGGCCCCGTGACACAGCGTCGCTAAATCCTTGGACCAATTAGGCTTGCGGAAATTGCGAAAGAATGTTTCAACAGCGTGTACTTCAGTGCGACAAGGCGGACGTTCGCACACTTTCTTTAAGGTCGTCTCTGTAAAAGGTTGTGTATTTGATTGAAATGATCCTAATGAGAAGAGAACAGCAAGGGATGCTGCCCGCCACATGACATTGACTACTTCACCCTCGTTCAGGAAGAATTAAAACTGAGGCCAAGTCCTGTTCATCCGTCAAATTAGTCCTCGTCTTTTTGAGCGCTGTGTGAATTAAGAGACGAATCATCTTTCATGTAGTCTTTGCGCAATGTTCTGTGACATCACTAATGTGACCTTAATGAAAACCATCGCATAGACAGCTTAACCGAGCAGACTAAAAATAGAAATCTAGAAAAACGAACGAGACGTTTTTTGGTGAATAACCATGCTTGATAGCAGTGTGCTTTTTTTCATTTTTACGGCTTTCACGTCTTCAAGAACAGGTAGCCTGTTAAATTATGGGCTCCGGGAGAAAAATTTACTATAATTAAAGGCCATCCAAGAAAGCGTCACATCAAGAATTTAGAAGACCGAAAACAAAAAAAATGAGAAAAGAACGTTGATTGGACGGATTAGCCTAGGTTATAAGGAGCTCAGCAGCCTATTAGTGAAGAGATAATTAAAGTCCATCGAAAGCATCATATACTTGTTTTTTAGCGCAAGCTGACGGCTTATAAATAATAATAAGGAAACGAGAAAAGAATGTACGTGGCATCAAGACGTACACGCTGCAATTTATTTTTGATGTGGCGGCTTCACCCTTAATTCACGACAGCGCTTCGCTGCCAAATGCCGCAGTCTTCCTTTGACCGGTAATGACTTGCAAGTTAAGTTTCATAAAGTCTAGCTCTTTTAAAATATAATTGACTATTTTATTGTATTATATAATAAAGTTCTCAAACGAGTCGGGGCTTACCAATGCAGATGGTCATTACGGAACCACGCAGCTACTAAGATTTAAAAAGAAAAAAAGCAGCTTGCATACAAAATGTAGCATCACATAACCGTGACGGCGAAGACCCGCTGCTTCAACGATATTCATTTAATGCCTTAACTAGCGTTAAAGGGCGCATTGGAGTGTACTGCCTTCAATAGTGAAGTGCCGCAACAGAGAAATACAATTCGTGGTGCCATGCACGCAACTCCGTCCGCTGTGCCCTGCGAACCACTGTACGCGTTGAATGTATATGCTCTCAGAAGAGGGCTCCGAAGAGCTGTGCAGAGTGCTCCAGAAAAGGGCTCCAAGGAGGGCTCCTAAGAGCGCCTAACATAGACTGTGTACTGGATATACAGGATATGCGGCTGCCACTGCGCATGTTGGACAGCTTGTGAAGCGAACCTTCAATGCAGCGCTGCTCGTGAAGCTACCAGTATGCCCATTCAGACCTCATGCAGCGTGCGGCAGCTGGTAAACATATATGAGGCAAACTCTTTGAGTTGACAGTTTTTTGCGGGTTATGCACTACATCGATCGTGTATAAAATATGCCTAGTCGCAATAGAGCTCCTGATTAATATTGGAAATGCACTATTATCAAACGAACACTTGAAATAATTGTGTGTCTGTCAAAGTGCTTAGACATAAGGTTAGGTTATGGTAGCGTAGTAAGATGTCGACACACGTTCTTGTTTTTTTTATTGTGTAAAGCATTGCCTAATTAAAAAATTACAACATATCCACGTGGTGAATGATGATGAGTGGGGCGAAGCGAACTCGCGCTGCAGCACGGCGATGGCATTGGCGCGAGCGTGGTCCTTCTTGATGGAAGATATTGTGACTAGATTGTTTGAGAACCACAACCTGTTGCACACACCGCAACTATGGCCCAAACTGTTATCAAGGAAGTCCCGCTGGAAGCGCGCGTCGGCGCCTTCGGGCAGAGCCCGCCTGGTGCGTTTTTCAGCCACTTCACGTGCTCGCACAGCCTTGGGCTCTGCCTGCCGGTACGCGCGCTTTCTCGCCGCTTCACGGTCCTTCACATTTTGAAGATCCGATTCGCGCCGCAGCCGTGCAGCTTCGGCCTCGCGGGCTCGAACGGCGGGGTCTTCGCACCGCAGTCGTACAGCTTGTCGGCAGCTTCGGCCTCGCGGGCTCGAATGGCGGGGTCTTCGCGCCGCAGCCGTGCAGCTTGTCGAGCAGCTTCTGCCTCGCGGGCTCGAACGGCGGGTTCTTCTCGCCTCAGCCGTGCAGCTTGTCGAGCAGCTTCGGCTTCGCGGGCTCGAACGGCGGAATCTGCTTCGTGGCGTCGACGTGCAGCTTCGGCCTCGCGGGCTCTCCCCTCAGGATTCTGTCTGCGAGCGTGCGCTGCCGCCGCCTTCCGTGCCCTCCGTTCCGCAGCCTTGTCTTCCATCTGGCGACTCCGAGCTAAAGAGAAAGCGTGCCAAGAGGGAGCCTCATGGCGCGTTACTTGTGAAATGTTGTCTTCGGGTGTCGTTGAAAACACGAGACGTAGTAAAGAAGAAAGAACGCCACACAGGCGAACACGCAAAACGAGAGTGTCACTCGTCAACGTTGTCTTCTTCTTCTACTGCATACCAGAACGCGCGCTTCTCACGAGCTAGAGGTGGCTACTACAACGCTACAAACAGAGGATGGACAGACCCACGGCATAAGGAGCTTCGCCCCTAAAATCTCACGCGTGTTCCTAGTCGCGCAACAGCACCTTGCCTAATAAAACTCACAGGGTCCCTCATGCGCTCGCCAAGGCGACTGGAAGGCAAAAGCCATCTTCTTTTTCTTTTCAGTAGATGTATTGTTCCGGCTCCGCCACCCTCCGAAAGCCTCCTGCACCAAATGTGCCTTTCCACTGCTTCCGAGATCAGAGGCACCTCACCTGGTTTCGCTCTGCCTTCGTTATCCTCGCACCTTCGAACAACCTACGAGATCATGTGACAACTTCAACGTACATATTATGGACCTTAGGACCTAGCTTTGTCGTCGACTCTTTATGTCACTTTATGTCACTTTATGTCAATTTATGTCACTAAATTTACATTATATGAGGCAGGGCTGGGCAGAGATACTCAGAAAAGTATTCCGGAATACAGATATCGAAATACATGCACTGGAAGCCTAAAATACAGATACTGAGATACATTTGCTTTTAACGTAACGGGATATTTCGGAGATACTTTTGCAATAAGACGAAAAAAGTATTCCGGAATACAGTTACAGCGATACAGATACTGGAATACTTTTTTTATTTGAAGGATGCTCACACTACGCAAAGACACTTATTAGTGCAGCATATCGTTGTAATTGAAGTTACAGTGCATCGAAACGTTCAGTTCATTTATTTATTTATTACAGTACCCTCAGCGCCATTAAGACATTGCAGGGGAGGGTGTGGACAAAGTACATAATTAGCAATAATGGCATAATTACAAGTATCAATTGCAATAAAAATACACTATTTCACAGCAACAGTAACAAGGATTGGATACCGAAATCGATATACTTGGCGAACAAACTAAGCTGTGCTAGAAATAGCACACTTTAAGCAAGTCACTCGAATCACTAATGAACACCACTGAATTGAGAAAAAGTATGCACTTACTTTGCACATAAGATCTGCTTTGCTGAAAAAGTTGCTGTGTGAGCATCTCAAATAGGCTGTCTTCTAACAGCGTCGGTTCAGCCTCAGCACAAGACTCACGAAAGAAAAAAGTCTGTCTACCGCTGAAGGTGAGCACAAATTCGTGTTATAGTGAATAAATGTCGCCTTCATAGCCGGATTGCCCTGCAGCGTGGCGATATCTCTTCTCGGGTCATTTAGATACCGAAACACTTCCGCCCTCACTTGGGTTGTTCTGACTGTTCAGAATCCTAAGTCTGTCCCCATCTTCGGAATCCTAAGCCGTCTGACCCTGTCGGCTTCAATGAAGCTGTCACCACCACCGACGCTACCAGCACCCATTTCAGAAAGCCGCAACAGGCGAAGTCGGCTCCGGCGGTGGGGGAGCCTGCTACCACAAAATACCGTTTCACGCATGTAATCAATTAGGAACCCACCCTGACAGAATGTGAGAAGGGCCAGGGCGCCCACCTGCACTATATTGGAGAGGTGGCCGAAAGCGCGTCAGATAGCCATCTTCTAGTCCCTTCCGCCGCGACTACGGGAACTGCTTTTGGAAGTGCCGCCGCTTTGAACACCGAATGCACGCGAAGCATTGCAAAGCCAGGTTCCAAGGCGGTATCCGCGCGGGGGTTCGCGAAGTAATAGCTTGCCACCTGAAAAAAATTAGGCATGCTGCACTGACCTTGAGAGACAGCGAGTTTCGTCGGCAGAGGCCGACAACACTGCCCCTGCGATTCTGCCGTCGGCGGCGTCGCGCGCTTTACTACATCGACCATTCTGTGCTTGAGCGGAAACCATCGCCGCCCTATCTGTGTCGACCGGCGGCGCGCCTTTGCTTGTCTTGGCACAAAAAAAGAAAAAAAAAACGCCATTCCCCCATTGAAAACACGCCTCAACTCATTTCTGACACAAAAAAACAATGTAACGAGATACCCGTGTCCAGCATAGTATCGCGATACAGGCGATACATCGTAAATGTATTTCACTACTGAGATACAAATACATTTTTCAAATGTATCTCGATACAGAAATACAGATACTCAAAAGTATCTCTGAAATACTATCGCGATACTCTTGTATCGCGATACTGCCCAGCCCTGATATGAGGCAACGCTCAGGTAACGTACGGTTACTCACCCACACGATACGATACCCAGACGATACGATACTCACCCACACGATACGATACCCACACGATACCCAGATCTTCGCCCACTCGTCATGGTTCACTTCGTGGATATGCGTGTTTCTTTTCTTTTTTTTTTGCGCGTTTGCAGTCTTTCCACATGTCTTCTCGCGACAAAAGATGGTTTTGTTTGTATTTTTGAAGGTTAACGTACTGATACAAGTGAAATATGTATCTTTTTTTTATCTAGTCTCCTCGTTAGCTTTTACTGAACACTTTACCTTTAACCAGACAGCTCTTATGGAGCGAAAGCTCGCGACACCACTTCAACAGCACGCGCTCTCGATCGCTGATCGTAGGCGTGGGCTGATCGTAGGGTGGGGGAGGGGAGTCAGGAGGTGCGGCTGCCCCTCCCTTAGTAGTCTATGCACGGCGTTCTCATCGTAAGGCGTGGGGGCCTCAGAGGGAGGGGGCCAGCAAGAGCGGAGGGAGGGGCCTTGCTGTAAAACTCCCCCCCCCCTTTCCCCTAATAGCGGACCTTGCGCACGTTCATGTCGGTGACCGTATGCTCTGCTAACGACTTCCAAGTCATTGCGTCATTTTTTGTCAACCCTGCATCAATTCCCGCATGCTTCACATATTATTTCCGCAGCAGTTTCGTCACACTTATCCCCGAATAAAGCGTACCCTCAACTTACACGGTAAACTGTAATTACACCTTGATGTGACCTAAATGCGTATAAAGCGTGAAATGACTCGTGTGATAAATAAAACAACATTTATCTTTTAACAAGTACAGTGTTCGGCAGCGTTCACTGACTGTGAATATGAGCAGGCGTGTGTAATCTATACGGGCCGGCGTTTTGCAACCTCATTATTCGAGGAGCATGCATAAAAACCTCGGTAAATCATTCCTGGCGGTGCTCGTTTTGAGTTGCCACGCAGTTACGGATCTTGGGGCAATGCCTCACGGGTCTTGCCTCACCGCAGAGCAATGTACGGCTGACAAGGCCTCGGTTAGGTAGACAAAAATGAATAATAAATAAAATAAAATAAAACACTCTGTGTGTTTGTAGTTAAGAAAATAACGGTAGCGTTCTTATGCAGCTCTTCATAAAGCCGCTTGATCAAGGGGCTTTAGTCCTTGAGGGAGCATGGGTGCGAGCCACGGGGAACGGAGTTGGGGAATAAAGGAATACCATATAGATGACAGGGGACAGCGGATTTCTACCTGGGGGCGTAGCGTGCGTCCGCGGGTCTGAGACATCCATCGACCAAGCCACGAAGCATTTTGCGCAAGACAAACGTGTTTCAGGTTTTTTAAGGCGAAAGCCTCTATATGCTTTTTAAGGGTCCCTGTTTTCAGTATTTATAGAGGTTCCCGTTTTCAGTATTTATACTCTGGGACCCTCATCTGTATACAAGTATTATGTAACTAACGCTCATGGCACCAAGAAACTCAAACTCAAACTAAAATAAAAAAAACGAAACAATTCGACGTGATCACGAAGCAGTACAAAAATACCACGTGACCTCATAGGCTTGACCTGAGACCGCCTCGGCGGGATCCAAACCCACAGCCATCGAAGATTCTGAGTTAGGATCTCACCGATGGTGAGGGTGCTTTCTTGTCCACTTTGATTTCTTTCAGTTCGCGTCATATTTAATTACAATAGAGTTAAAAAAACAACAAATAATGCCCCCAGTGGCTTCCTTGGCTTAACTGTCTGTTGCATTGGTTTGGTTGGGCCTAACGAAGAAAAGGGCCACTAGAAAACTATTGCCCTTCTTTCGTATTTTGAAATATTACAGGATTTTAGCTTGTTTTACCATTTTACATGTTACCGTTGACGGCTCCGGTAGAGCTGATAGCGCCATCTTGTGCCGTTTTGTCCAACTACAATACCTTTTCACTAATTTTTAGACTCGTCAGTGTTCTCTTGAAAACAAAATAACTAAAGTATTTTGATTATCAAATTGGCAGTGCTTTATATCAGCAGTTATGTAAAGAGTGTAAGTCACTTCAACATTAGCTTTGAGTGCGTCTGGTAAGGTTAAGCGTTGTCAGCTGTCGCTACCAGCTATGCCCGTCACTTCTACCTCCCCGGTCGACTCGTAGAAAAACGTAAACAGTAAGAAGTCTGCGGACTAGATCAAGTTCTCTATTTCTATCAATGTCGAAACGACAACTCCCCCTATAGTTAGTGTACGTCGCGTTCAGGAACATATGACGTGTTCTAGCGTATATGTGACCGGGACTGCTACCAGCATCAATCAATACGCATGCACCTAGCAAACACGAGTAACAAGACACCTCCCTCAGGCGCACTTGTAACGCCATTTTATAGATATGGTATTTGTCCAGTTCACTAGCTGATTGTGTGTCGAGCAGTTGTAGATTGAACGTGACGCTCCGAAAGCCCGCCGTTCACCGGCACTTGTCCTCCTCTATACAGTATTAACGCGTGGCAACACACGACAAGCGAAGCCACGAGCTGAAGGTCTTGGCTTTAGTGTCCGGTAGCTCACACATAAAAACAGGCAGAGCTTACTCGTCCCGCGGGTAATCACGGAAAGCCGTCAGGTCTCTTTCGACTCCGTGGCTGGGGTACGCATTTTGAGGGCAGCATCCGATAACATCATTTTCTTTTGTTTTATCATGTCGCCTTTCACTCGGAGCCACTCGTTGTTGTGTCACGTTGGAATCGCCGGACTTACGTGGACCACATTCGATGCGTCATTGCTCCGTGGTAAAACGTACCCGGTCAGTGGCACCCCCTTGTGGGTAGAATAGAGAACGCACACAAGCCCGGGAGATCTAGGTGAGAAGTGTGTGCGGTTAGGCTTGTTGTTCGTCCATCGCCGCGTAGTGACAAAATGTGAAAAATAAAAGAAGAGGATGGTGCCATTCCTTCTATTGCCTGCACCCCTTCTTGTACTTTTTACTTCTTTTTATCCCTTTATCTTGTTGGGACGACAGCAATCCGAAGCTGTGACAGCAACAGTCCTTATCGAAAACAATCTTTGTTGGCGAAAATGTTCTAACAAAAGACAGATAACAAAGAGAAAACGTAAAATAAAGACAAACGCACTCGTGATGGGAGTTTAGGCAATAGAAAGAAGGGCACCACTCTCTCCTCTCTCCGCAATTGTAGGCAACTACTTTTAAGTATAAATACGCTTCAGGTTGTTTTTGAAGACCTGAGCGTCTGCCCTCCTCTCTTGTTGAACTAAACCCGCGACCAATCAAAACACGTCCGGTGTCACGCCATGCCAGTTGCCTAATTTGACTCCATCGCCAGTGCCTGCGTTGAATGCTTTCAGCTTGCACCGACTTGTTTAATTGTTCGGCGCGCGCGTTTTCTCGCCGCGCGATGTTAGATGTTAGGTGCTTACTCTCGGCAAAATATATATATATATATATATATATATATATATATATATATATATATATATATATATATATATATATATATATATATATATATATATATATATATATATATATATATATATATATACATATATATATATATTGTACAGGAGAAAGCGCAGTGACAGTCAATGCAATCGGAAGTGCAGGAACGGCTCGCCGGATTGAAAGGTAGGCCGTACCAATCTGAGCCCAATCAATGGGCCTTTGTTGCAGCTGCGAGCCCAGGAAAAGCGTGGGACTTTGTTGAAGTGCGCACAATGCATTCGGTAGCTTCGACCGGTTGCGCGCAGGCGACAATACCGTAGTACATCTACTTACTGTCACCTGTCATCCTTGTTACATTTGCGCCTTAGCGCTACTCGCTTCGATCCGGACGCCCTACACACGCTTGTTTCTGCGTCGTAGAATCTGCGCATTAAGGATCGCTGGAGGAGCCAAAGTATGCACGAGCCACATTAGCGTTCTCTTGCGTGCTTTATTTCACTTCAGTATAGAGTCGATCGGTGTGCAACACGCTTTCTTCTTTTAACCTTTTGCGTGACCTCCTCTTCGTGACGTCACAAAAGTGTCCCGTAGAATGGAGTATCGATAGAGCGCTGAATAAGCACTGAGTCGTTACCAGGTGAACTAAGGGCAGCGAGCCTCTGAAAGTGTTTTGAGAGCCGTTTTTTTTGAGCGAGTAAGAGGATATGATGCGTGGTTAACGTGCCTCATTTAAGCCACGTACGGTGATATTTGCTGTGCGTTATGATGCTTTTGTAGCTATGGTCTTGCTTTCAACGCGTCTTTAAATAAGGCTCGTGAGTAATGTCTGAGTTTGCTCAGCTAAGAAATAAGGAAATCTGCTTGACCATGTCTTTATTTTTAAGGAAAGCTAACCTTCACAACCTGTTCTTTTTAATGTTAATCTTGACAAGCTCTAGTTCTTTAAAGTTCACCTGATTATGTGTGTACCGGTGCTCCTGCCTTTCGCTCACATGGAAATGTGGGTGCTGCGGCCAGGGATTGATCCTAGGTCCACTAGCCTATGAGGTTTTGTCTCTCATGCACAAAGCGCATAATTAACAATACCCACAGATGCAAACATCGCGAAAATCAACTTAAACACGAAGCTTGGATTATAGAAAGAAAAATGCCAGGCCTGCGCTGAAACCGCAGCACAGTCACAGCGAAAGCTGGAAGAGCGGCGTTTCTAGAGCCCGTTGTAAGCTCTCTTGGGGCTACATTACAAGTACACTAGAAAGGTACCCACTACGCCATAAATCACAATTTTTGTGAAGTTGGGAAGCACCTACTAAGCCATTATTCGTCATTCTGCGGAGAAGCGAGGCACCAGCTACACCTCTGTAAGGCATTATGTGCACTTTGTTGACGCAACGACTGATGACGATGAAGAATTACGGCTCAGCCCTTTGTAATGGGTTGGAAGCTTTAACGGCGCACCAGTTATGTAATTTGCATTGGGTGATGCCTGGTCACTATTTCCCTCTCCCGTGATGCTGTATAACATACGTTGACGTGGGAGAGAGACGGGTGGGTGGCGAAGAACTTTACTGAGACCCCGAGGAAATGGATCATGCGCTTATGTCTTCCTTGGCAACCAATACAAGTGCACTTGCGAGGAACCCACTACGCTAAAAATCGTTGTAATTTTTGAGAAGTAGGGCAGCAGGCACTGTGCCATTTTTCGTCATTCTACGGAGAGCCGTGGTACCTGCTAAACGCATGTAAGGCATTATGCGCACTTTGTTGGTGCTGTGCCTAATGACGACGAAGAATTATGGCAGAGCCCTTTGTAACGGGTTGGAAGCATTCAACAACCTACTCGTTGCGCAATTCACATTGTGTGACGCCTGCTTACAGAATTCGCGTTGTTCGACGCTTGGTGCTTATTTTACTCTTCTACCACGCTATATTGAATATGCTAATGTGGTTCCTTCCCGACATGAAGCCTGTATAGGACCTTTTTGCAAAGCAGTTTCAAGCACCGGCATGGCTCAGAGGTCAATAAAGAAAAAAAAAAAAACCGGCACGGCTCAGAGGTTGAATACTGGGCTCCCACGCAGAGGGCCCAGGTTCGAACCTCGTTCCATCCTGGAATTTTTTTCTTATTTCGTTTTTTTTCTTATTTAGAGCGATACTGGTTACGGACACCGGCGGCGGCGGCGGAAAACTACGGCGCCAAAAACGGCCGGTGAAATGATCTCATAACAGCTTTCGCTGTAAAAAGCACGGCAACCATTATGTCCTCTTCTCAAAATGAAACGGTAACCAGCCCTATAGGCCTGATGACGCGCACGCTCTAGGTTTCGTTGTCAAAGACGTACCACGGCCGCTACATAAAAAAAAAAGAAACAGGTGCGGCCTGTTGCGTGGCGCCGAAACGGCGTCCGGGGCCTAGTTCTCCTTGCGCCCGCTCTGGCGCCACCACACTGGTACAGCTGTTCACGGAGAAGCGCTTCGACAGCCGCGTTTGTACGCCCGACACTTACTCCAATCAGGCCGTAGATAACGCGTTTTTTAGTTGCACATTACAGGTTGAATATTGAAGGCGTTATTTGAACTGCCGATTACCCCACATATGTGAACAGTTTGCCCTAGGAGTACAAGTGTTTTGTAGAGTGGGCCTCAATACTCTCCACGAATGCTGCCCGTTTGACTCACCTGAAATGAAAAGTGTCACTCAATCACTAATCCCGCTAATCGGCAGGCAGCAGTCGGGCAGATTCCAAGGGCTGACTTATCAACCCACCGAAACGCACCACGAAAGCACTCAAAATTCAAATGTAGGTCCTGTTAGTGCGCCAACAAATGCCGATTGTGGTCCAAAGCAAGAGTTGGCGCAAGAGCCAAGAGTTGAGAACACAAACAAAATATATTCTCATTTAAGGCAGTACAAGCATCACGCAAACATCCACACTCAGCAGGTATCAATTACAACTCACAACATCGCTTAGATGGTGTTTAAGACAACGGGAACAAACTTACTGTGCTACAAATACACTCTCATCCATTATAAACTATCCAAGAACACTTAAAGGGCTTGAATATTCACCAAACGTGTGCAGCTCACAATTCTTCGAACGTTTCTGGAATATTTCTCTTCCAGAAACACTCAAACAAACTCCAGCTCTGGTCACCGTGATTCAGCGACACTCTTCTAAACAGTCCTTCCACGGTGTCACCACTCGATCATCCAGGATTGACTGACCGCACTACACGACTCACACGAACAACATAACTTCTTCGCCGACTTCACCATACCGTCCTACCCTCCCTCGTCTCTCGTTTGGATCCTTCCCGGTTTCGCGAACATTCCAAGTGATTGTTCGGCTCGTAGCACGTAGCGCAGCGGCAGCTAGGGGAAAGGGATTCGTCTCGCCGGTTCGTCTGCGGAATCGGTTGGTACCACTTTGATTTCTTGAATTCTCCCGATCTGTGCGGGTAAGGCTTTCCGGACCGCGACGGCGTCTTCGGTGGAGAGGGTAGGGGCGTCTTTTGATGCTTGTCTTTCTTTTTTTCGTTGCGCGCACCCGTTGGGGGTAACAGTCGGCGCAGTGGCTTGGTGCTGTCGTCAGTATGCGGCGGCGCGCGACTGTTTTAGCGCTCGTTTGTGACAGAAAGAAGTGCTCTGTTACGAATATTACGTTTCCCGACACTGTAGATCCCATGGGATTACGTGGTACTTCACAGTAGCGTCTTTTCACACGTTCGAGTTGCACAGCGGCACACAACAGCTTCGCGTCCTCACATCGCTAGAAAAAACCGTCGGCCACACACGCGCGCACCAAAAAACCGTACTCAGGCGCAGGAAACATGAGGCAAGCTGCTCACACGCGCGGTCACACACACGAAAGACAGGAGAACGCACACGAAAAAGCAACGGACACGCATAAATCCTGAGGCGACCACATAGTAACACGAACCGGCGTCTGCCTTGAGTACCGTACTAGTGGCGCCCTCACCCAAAACAGCTGCCGCTCAGCCGACCCGCGCTCGCCCATTGACGGCGACGCGACGCAGCAGGCCGCACCTGTTGTTTTATATAACCGCCGTGGACGTACTATGACAAAGAAACACAAAACGGGTGTGGATACCGCGGGCAACACCGAGTGGGAGACGCGACAGTGGAAGCCTAATCTGTTCCAGCAGCGACGATCACAGAGTTTCCTGCACTATTTGCTAGAAGGAAGTCTGGCACTGCGATCGCTCGGCCACCATGGGAATTATAAGTAGTACACGGATTTGCCTAGTCTTCGTGATTACGGCTTTGAACATACTTGTGGCTTTGTTTATTGTTGTGTTTCGGCTTTTGTTTCGGATAAAGGAATGGCTCGTTGTGAACCTCATGAGCTGATTTGAATTGGTTAGCGTATAAGGGTCAATTTGTTTAAGTGGGACGCATGGACTTTTGCTGAACTTTGTCTTGGGACAATGCGGCTGCAGACCACACGGAGATACTCGGAGTCGAAAGAATGGAACTTAGGCAGATCTATGTAGTACCCATAATTCCCATGTCGGCTGAATAGCTATGTGTTGCAGTTCCCATAGACACTAGCGCTAGGTTTGCCTCTAGTGTACAATTGAAACCCTATGGCGACAATGTCCGACACAAGCCTCTCTTGCGTAAGGCGTCTGGCGATTAGGCTGCGGAGCTCTGCAATTGTGGGCTTCTTCTTCATTATTCGCGGCGAGATCGACCTATAGGTGGCAGCACCGTCACCACGCTAGTGTGGATACTCGTTTCGTGTGGTGTGTAGAAGTGCACGGGGCTTCTGTTTTCACATCGTGATTTTGTGTTCCGTACCCGCAGAAAACTCTTCGTTATCGATGGTGAGGTTTTGTTCGGTGCCACAATGCCGGACATACTGCACAGAGCCAGGGATAAGCTTCCATTTTTATCCCACCGACGCGGAACGTCGCCGACTGTGGCTCGTTAGGCTTCGTAACGGCAAGACGCCTTCCAAGTACGCGATGGTGTGCAGCAAACACTTCGACGACGGTGCATTCAAGCATTCGCACACGAGAAAGAATGGTGAGTAGTCAGCGATAACTTCGCTAATGTGTGCATTTTATGCTTGTTGCTGCTGTGCACTACGAGCCTGAAGGCGGCCGCAGTAAGCGAACGCTCGGCGAAGCCTCCCTGTGCTTTGATTTTCCTACACTTCCGCAGGAAAATTAAGCGAGAATCAATCGAGAAAGAAGAAATTTAATTCATGCAATTTATTATTTGTCATTCATGTACCGTCGGCGCTGGGAATGCAAAGTTGGTTCGCGCTCGGCTATGAGTCTGTTTAAATGAGAGTCCCCGAGCCCTTTTGTAGTTCGCGCATGTTCCATTGTGTTTACACGGCCGCGAGAACAGTTCTCAGTGTTCCGCAGGGCAAGTACGTGCACCGAAACGCGGCAAGTGTGCATGCATGATCTGGTGCATAGTAAAGGGTATCGTTTTATGAGCCCTCACTCGCCACGTAAGCGATGGAAATGCGCGAGCGAGTTTATCGCCACTGCTGATCTTGATCAATATATTCTTCTCCCTCGCTCTCTTTTTTTTTAAGGGTTTTCGCGGAAGAGATTGAGGCCTGACACACTTCCGACACTGAACTTGCCAAAGCGCAAATTTGATAGGCATAAGCTACCTCGCAAAGCCACCGGGTAAGTGAGTAAGTTGTATCGATGCATGTTATCATTCCAGCCTGCGAACGAATTTAGTTACGCCTATGTTGCTCGATAGCTCGAATGTACCTACCTTCGAACATCTCTTTCGGTGAAAGTTACCCGCGTGCTTTCAAACGTTCACGCCCCCGATTATTTTTGTTTTGTTTTTTTCCAACAGCAAAAAGGATCCCTGTTTCAAGGCAATCACAGGGGCCCATAAATATAACAAGCGATGTTGCTGGTGAGTTAGAAATTTCATTTACTGTTCATTGTCTCAGACGATTACAAAACTAATTTTGGCTGCGCTTGGTAAATGTTGACTCAGGTTCTTCCTAACGGGATGTGCATAACTGTCGTGACGTGTTGTGCATAACTTTTTCACTGCAAAAATCAATGATGTATTGTGCAGATCACGCCTGTGTTCAGGAAGATTGTCCTGCTGTGGAGACCACAGATGAAGGTATGTTTGCACGATATTAGGAACTTGAGTACCGTTTTTGTTAGCTAGCACTCTGGCTTGGTATGACGAGAAAGTGGACTTGGTGTAACCAGTATTCCAGAGGAATAGTTTTCCCATTTGCCTGGAGGGTAGGAGGGGGGAGTGAAGGCAGTATAACTGTGCATTGTGACGTGAACAAAGTAAATGTGTGCATAACTTTTTTACTGCAAAAGTCAATTATGTATTGTGCAGATCACACCTGTGTTAAAGAAGATTGGCCTGCTGTGGAGACCACAGATGAAGGTATGTTTGCACGATATTAGGAACTTGAGTACCGTTTTTGTTAGCTAGCACTCTGGCTTGGTATGACGAGGAAGTGGACTTGGTGTAACCAGTATTCCAGAGGCATAGTTTTCCCATTTGCCTGGAGGGTAGGAGGAGGGATTGAAGGCAGTATAACTGTGCATTGTGAGATGAACAAAGTAAATGTGTGCATAACTTCTTTACTGCAAAAGTCAATTATGTATTGTGCAGATCACACCTGTGTTCAAGAAGATTGGCCTGCTGTGGAGACCACAGATGAAGGTATGTTTGCACGATATTAGGAACTTAAGTACCGTTTTTGTTAGCTGGCACTCTGGCTTGGTATGACCAGGAAGTGGACTTGGTGTAACCAGTATTCCAGAGGCATAGTTTTCCCATTTGCCTGGAGGGTAGGAGGGGGGAGTGAAGCCAGTATAACGGTGCATTGTGAGGTGCACAAAATAAATGTGTAATTGTTGCGGCAAAAATATGGAAGTTCCCTCGTGCAAGCCTCATTGCAACATTACACTACTTGTGTAGAAAACAAAATATATCTGCTAATTTATGGGCAGCACCCACCTTCCCGCACCAATGCATCTGCAGTACACATTAACCCAAGTTGCACACAGTCGGGTACACTGCTCGAGTTAAGTCACACTAAGTTTTCCATATTCATTACAGTGCCACAAGATGACCTCCTTGAACAGTTCGCCGCAATCGTGTGCACGCATGCTGGCACACTACGGGATGCCTGCGTGCAGGCGAATCCTCTCCAAGTCATCGGCCGTCCCAAGCCTCTCCTTTCATGTGCTGCTGTTCAGACAGATCACACTGTGAAAGTGCTTACAGGATTGCCATTTTGCAGCTGCTGAAGAACATTATTGAAGAGTTCACTGCCTTGCGCATTGAATCCATCGCAAGAGGTTTT
The DNA here is from genome assembly GCF_013339695.2 of Rhipicephalus sanguineus. Lineage (NCBI taxonomy): Eukaryota > Metazoa > Arthropoda > Arachnida > Ixodida > Ixodidae > Rhipicephalus > Rhipicephalus sanguineus. The sequence continues at coordinate 43,940,039 of NC_051185.1, read as the reverse complement.
GCATTGAGTGATGAAGACACTGTGCTAATGGTTTTTGTGAAGCTTTACCACACTGTAAGCTTGAGCTTTCTATCGGTTCTCTTTTCTATTCACCGTACAACTGTTTCAAATATTTTGAAAAATGCGATATGTATTCTTGCAAGCATACTTGGAGAGGCAGTGTTTTTCCCAAGCAAAGAATCTGTCCAGGAAAACCTAACCATTTACTTCAAAAACTACAAGGAAACTCGCATTGTGTTAGATTGCACAGAGGTTCCACTTGAAAGGCCACGTGACTTAACATCACGGCTACTTACCTACAGCCAGTGCAAACGCCAGTACACAATCAAAGTATTGATTGGCGTCGCTCCAAGTGGCATGATAACTTTAGTAGGAAAACCATTTGGAGGTCGTGCATCAGACACGCAACTAACTGCTCATTCAAATGTCCTTAACATGTGCACGGCCTGTGTAGACAGAGTGATGGTAGACAAAGGCTTTCTAATAGAGAATCTCTGTGACGAAGCTAGGGTCGACATGGATAGGCCTCCATTTTTAAAGAAACGGCAACAGCTTGAAGAACACGAAGCGCACAAAAATCAGGCTATTGCGCGAGCAAGGGTACATGTAGAAAGAGCCATTCAACGTGTAAAAGCCTTCAAAATTCTGCAGCAAAGGTACCCGATCCAGCTCTTGCCAGTCTTTGACAAAGTTATCGTGTTGCTTGCTGGTATAGTAAATTTGTCGAAGCCAATTTTGGGCGAGGACAAATTTCTCCCAAATTGCTAAGCCGTAAACAGAGTCTACAGACACAAATGTGGCATATCTTTGTCATCTTGAAGCCATAATTTTGTAAACGCACATTTCTTTAAAGATTTGTCTGCGTATGCTCCTTGCCTTTTTTATGTGTTCACTTACAACTAAGCACTTTCTAATGTTTGATCTTAATGACGACTTTTTTCATGCTCATATTAGAGGTCTGCGAATGTTCGAGTTTCGAATTCGAATCGAATAATGCCTTGTCGAATATTTCAATTCGGCTTTCGAACAGCTAGTATTTGAAGTTTTGAATAATTTGACAGAACGAATACCTGAAACGTGACACAGGCCAATCGTGACGTTTGGTTAGGGTGGGGTAGCTAAAACTAACGCTAACATTGTTAAACTTCATCAGACTTGCACTAATATGTTGGCTAAAAAGCAAGCGCTGGTTTATTTTTGAAAAATATGTCATTTCCACACATCATGGCTCCAACAAAGAAGGCCAGGGAACAGTCTGGGAGGCTCTAACTGTTAGCGTCAAAAAATAACCAGCACACTGAGCTCAGCCCTTATAGTCAAGAGGTTCAAAAATACTTCAATGAGCCGCTGATCCCAAGAAAGGATGATCCTTTGAAATACTGGAAAGAGCATGGAGCTGTACTTTCGTGAGGTACTGCCATAATTGTTAGCGATACCTTCCCATCCCTGCTACTGAGGTGCCCAGTGAGCGCATGTTTTCAACTGCAGGAAACTCTGTAATATCACGGCACGAGAGCCTGAAGCCAGGTCATGTGGAACGGCTTGTGTTTCTGCATTGTAATTTGTACTGTTTCAGTAGCTTATGTGCTCTAGGACATAAGTAGATTTCATTTCCTTGTTCTTTCTTTCAACTTTCAATAAAATCTCTTGTATTCGATATTTCTAGCCATTATTCGGCACTATTCAATCCGAGAAGAAATTTGACTATTTACACGCCCCTAGCTAATATTACTATATGCATCATTCTTCATTGTATGGTTGTAGGCTGTCTAACAACTGCTATTTACGTAATATCCGTTTTGAAATATAGTGATTAACTTGTATGTTTGTAGTTCCATGTACGTTTCTTCATTTATAATTACTATGCTTTTTTAGTTCATATAATGATAGGTTGTGTGCACCGTGTAACCTTTTTTTGAAGCTCTCTTTACCCAATGTACTTGTTTTGTTTGTGCCTGTAAGTTAGTTCAATGAAATAAATATCAGTGTGGCAACAACTAAATTCAAAGACAAGTACAAAGAGGTTAAGAGTGGAATGATGAAGCAGGCATAACTGTGGAAACTGCCTTTATTCTTGTTCACATATTCAATGCACAATGCTACTGTGAAAAACATTACTCAAATTTGTAAACATCATTTGCAACACTATGAAATTTAAAAGTAGAAAACAGAAAGTCAACATACTGTACAGAAAGGGTTGTCAGCCATGTACTGCTGCAAGTGTGCAGACTCGTTATTCATCGAACTAGACAGCATAGAGCCCAGTCAACACTTAGGAAGGAGACAATTTTCAGGCATATATGGAAGACCATACATAAGAATGCTCATGGTCTCCTTTTTGTTCAGGCATCCATGTTGATCAAGACAGATTCAGTGTTTGTGGAAGATGTTCCCTTCCACAAAAATCGAGCAACATTTTTTGACAAGAAAATGTCTTTCTACATAGCAGCAATAGTAAGATATCAAATTATCCATAGTGTCTAATGACGGATGAATTGATTATGACATAAACACAGAAGCAGGAAAGCAAACATGATTTAACGGCCTTTAACACCACATGTAATGAACTTTAGGCACAAACTGAAGAGATGTGTCGGCCTGTGTGCTTAGATTTAGGTACACGTTAACGAACACCAGGTGGTTGAAATGTCCTGAGCCCTCCACTGCAGCATCCCTCATAATCATATCATGGTTGTAGAATGTTAAACCCTAACAATTATTATTATTGTCTTAAGTTCACTATGTTAAGATGCCCTAAGTACATTATAGAGGTACTCACTATAAATTAGCCTCACTGAATTGAGGCACTGTTCAAAGTATTTCTTTTGGAATGCTATGTGCAGCAACTTCCAGACATCTTCACATTCATGCACAAAGAAGTCACCGATTCCCAGCACACCCATCTGCACCTGAATTTGTGTAAAGTATGCTGGTTTGGGGCTCTCCTTACTGAGAGCATTTGAAACCTTCTGAGGGCACTTTATCTCAAGCATGCTTCTCTTTCCTGTGCAGCAAGCACATTCAAAATTCACAATGCCATCAGGGGAGCGACCGACAACGGGAAATTCTTTGCTCACTACGAATCCACTCTGCCTCACAATGACAGTGCGTCTCACAAGTGCAGCAACACAGTGCTTGCACTTGTGAGATGTGCTGAAAGGAAAAGTGTGCAAATTATTGTTCAGTCTACTTTTGATAACTTGGAAACCATGACATGCATGTCATGTACAGCATGACTTGCATGACATGGTCTCGGGGTGCTCGCGGCCGTTCGATGAAGTGAGTATATACCAAAACTGTTATGACGAACATAAATAACAGCTCGTAACATGAAAATCACGACATGCACGTCATGTACGGCGTGACTTACATGCCACACTCATGTTGTGCTCTCGGCCGGTTCTCTAGCTCGATATACACCAAAATTAGTATGGCACAACGTGACTGTATGACGAACATAAATGACAGGTGGTAACATGAAAGCAATGACATGCATGTCATGTACGGCGTGATTTACATGATACTGTCTTGGTGCGCTTCCAGCTGTTTTGTTAACTATATATAAACAAAAACTGGTATGGCATGACATGAGTGCGTGACGAACGTGAATGGCAGGTCATGCATTGTATATTCCAGAATATAGGTTTCAGTAGCATGGTATATGCCGATAGTACATGCATGCATGCATGACAAACATGCAGTTGTGAACTACATGTCATGACATGAATGACTTCATTTGCCTGAAAGACAAACAAGGCGATGTATGGAGCTTCTAGCTGCTGCGCGTTACGTTGGTTCCCACACTGCGTGGGATCTACCGTTTTCTTTTCTTCAATCAGTGTATTGATCCCCCCCCTCCCTATGAATGCTATCTGCCCCTAACGTGGTTTTGCACTGTCTCCAGGGTCGGAGGCATCGCAAGTTTTCTGCACCTCGCCTAGTTCAGCATTGCCTCCGTGATAGGCCTGCCGATCTCGGAGGCAGTGCAAAGCGGCGATGTCGTGATGGCGTCATCGTATGACGTCACGAAATTTAGGGCGATGTGTGACGTCATGCGATTGCAAGCTTTCTGCACCTCGCCTAGTTTAGCACTGCCTCCGTGATCGGCCCACCGATCTCGGAGGCAGTGCAAAGCGGCAATGTCGTGATGGCGTCATCGTATGATATCACGTGACGTCCCGAAATTTGAGGCGCTGTGTGACGTCATGATGACGTCATGTGATTGCAAGTTTTCTGCAGCTCACCTGGTTATGCACTGCCTCCGTGATCGGTCGCCGATCACGGAGGCAGTGCTAGGCGGCGTTGTCATATGATGGCGTCATGATGTGTCGCAGAATTTTGCTATCTGTGACGTCATGTGGTGACGTCATCACGTGATTATGATTTTTTTAATCACTGATCTTGACGCTGCCAAAGGTCAATTTTCGAGTTTGATGAGGCATCTAAGGCTTTTGCCTCAATAATGTGAAGTAAGGGGTTAGCAGAGCCCGAATCGGAAAGTCAGCATATAATGCAAACATATCGCGATACATGCCGCGACCAACTACATCCCAACAACTTGACGATTACGGGCACTTTGCGATCAGGGCCGATACGCATAGGATTTCTCGACATTTATCAACAATGGTCGCTGCTGCGCGGTCCAAACTTATTCGGATCGAGTTTGGCACAGACGTCAGAAAGACCGAGATGCGTAGACCGCGAACGATTGGTTTCCGATTGGGCCTGATCACTGTTAAGAGTGGCCGTTTAGCAGAACCTGATCCGCATCGGCTCTGATCGCGATAAAAAGTGGCCATGTGGCACTGGTACTACTTACCCTGCAGGGCATGTGCAGTTCAATTCTGCTATCTTCGCATCGCTGGCCAATTTGAGGTCTACTCGATGAGGATCCTTCGTTAGCCCGGAAGATTGCAGCACGAACGCTATTATGTGCAGCGGACCGTCAGAGGAGCACGTGGACGCGACCGCGCTACATTCAATAATATGGCCCGCTGTAACGACCTCGTCGCCTTCAACGAGGCATCTGACACCGTCCCCGATATGGTTCAGAATGGTGCTCAAAGGCAAGGGCACTGGAAACGAAAAGAGAACGCATATTGGCCTCAGAACACGTTAAAACGCGACAAGCGCCTTTTGCGCGGTCGCATCAAGCAAATGTTTTCCGCGTCGATGGATTTGCGAACTATACGTCGACGAATTTACGAATATGTTACGAATTTCCGTTGCAAAAAACAAAGAATAAGATGTTGACAGGTTACTCACCGTCGACCAAACCGTCGTCGTCAACTTCCATCATGAGTTTGCGAAGTAGAAACACCGCATAGAATGCTGCTGAAGCGGCCACGGCTGACTGGCATCCACACTTCGGTGTTTCGTTCGTTCGCCGCTAGGCGCCGACTCTGTTCGAGATCGAGCTACAAGTGGCAGCACCGTCACTGCGCAAGGGCGGTTCTCGGCGCGTACAGAAACGCACACAACAGCGCTTCGTTGTGAGCGATCTGACCCGATTTCCGGCAAACAAAATGCGTTGACTGCAGCTTTCTGGCAATATGTGCGCTCTTCATTCCCGAATTAATGCACGAAGCGCGCCGAACGTTACTATTACTTGTGAGAGAAGCGCATTCTGCCAACGTACGGGTTGCTCGCCTTCGCAACAGTCGGCGTTTTCACAATGGATGGCGTTTTCTTGTTGTTTTATTACTACTACGTCATAAATGCCCCGCCACGGTGGTCTAGTGGTTAAGGCACTCGACTGCTGACCCGAAGGTCGCGGGATCGAATCCCGGCGGCTGCATTTTCGATAGAGGCGAAGAATGTTTGAGGCCCATGTGCTTAGATTTAGGTGCACGTTAAAGAACCCCAGGTGGTCGAAATTTCCGGAGCCCTCCACTATGGCGTCCCTCATAATCATATCGTGGTTTTGGGACGTTAAACCCAAGATATTATTAAATTATTACTACGGCATAAATCAAAAGTACGCCGTTTGGATTAATTTTGACCACCAGGGCGATTAAGGTACGCTAACGCGTACCTTAATCGAAGTACACGGGTGTCTTTCAAGGGCGTAGCCAGGGGGGGGGGTCAAGCCCCGCCCCCCGAAATTTTTCAGTTTTGCTTGCGTATATATACACTCACACATAAAAACGCACGCACGAACATACATAAAGTATGGTTGAACCCCCCCCCCCCCCCGAAAAGAATTTCTGGCTACGCCCCTGGTGTCTTTGTATACATTTCGCCACAAGTTATAATTGCGCAAGGCAACTTAGATTTGCGATTTCCGTGTCATTCTATTTTCTGTTCTGTTTAGGGGACAATTTATGTACCCAATTGTCAGACGTGACTTGACAGAAACATTTCCCTGCAGTGGGACCAGGACCGTACACAACTAAAGCTCGTTCGCGTAACCTATAAACGACAGTCCCGAAGTTATACACCTAACCACAACGCGCAAGTGCATGAGAGCCTTTTTTTTTTTAACCACCGAGCCGCTAAGAGGCTATATTCACATGAGATTTAATACTTCTCATCTTTAGGACAGCGCCAAGTGCACTTTGCAATGCGCTTGAACCACAGAGCGGCACCTACACTGATATGACTCTCATGAACGGACGGTACGACGACCACCCACAGCACTCTCGACAAGTGCACTCACTGATCTTATTACAGTACATATACAGCCGATCAAGGCCAAATGCTTCTTTACATCGTGTTAGGCATACGTACGAGCGGTTAAAGTTGCACCAACGCAACGGAACAAACCGCCTTTTGAGGCCCTGCATGACGTACGCGCACATGCAAACACAACGCGGCTAGCAGACGACGCACGGAGCAATCCACACTAGGCGCGTTTCAGCCAGTAGCCGCCAGGCGGCGACTCCGCTCGATCTCGCGGCCAATAGTGCAATGTAAATGCGTGCTGGATGCAATGACGTTTGGCCGCGTCATCATGGAACGGGCCAACACCCAGTCTAAGTACGCTGTAGCCTAAAAACGGTATGAAGCTGCGCGAGAATGAAAATGTTTAAAAGCGCGTTACAGCAAAAACGCGACCGTAATACTGCGTTGTCGCCTTCATAAAGAACCCTACTGATAACAGTGAAATGAAAGGATTGTTTCGATGGCGGAAATACTTATAAGAGTCATCTGGCAACTCTTGTTCATGAGTCGTTAACGATGTACTTAAGAAAAACTAGCAAGTTTCGCTAGAGTAGTTGTTGCGAGTGTGTCAGATGAGAGGTAGGCATTGACATGCTTAATTCCTGCACTACTGAAGCGTAAAAGTATACAACAAAAAATTTTGGACGCTTTCTCGAAATCGGGACGGCTTAACGACCTCCCATTGTGGAGCGCATCGTGCGCGAAAGGATGAACCATTGCTCCCTAAACACTTGTTACTTCTGCCAGGAACTTGTACCTAAGTATACGTTTATGTAGTTTTCCAGCATTGAAGTACTCTAAGGGTCCTCACTTTGAACAACTACTCTGTCCATTTTTTTCGTTGTTACTCCTCCTAATATGCTGATACGCGCGTAGTATAATGGGCGGGTGTGTATCACATCCCATCCATCCCACGGGGGATCACTTGGCCTTTTCTTTATAACTTGATGACAGCGTTCCTAAAATAAAAATGTAGCGCTGGCTTAGCTCGGCTATACCAGGATAACGTAGCGTTAGCAAAGGTTCAGCTGATTGTTCTTAGCTTTCCTGATTTTCTAGGATTAGCTTGATTATCATGCTTACTGCCGCTCCAATGGCACACACACATGGTATACATATTATGTGGCACATGTATATTTATTTTGCCAGGCAACTACTTCGGGATCCGATGAGTTAAGCTTCTCCGCTCTTCTGCGCCGTTGAGCAGCATTTGCGCCCTCCTTCTCCATGGCGTTACCCACCTGCAAACGCCAGTCAGAGGCGCTATCAAGTGGCTACAGCGCAGTGTCAGACGGCGACTGCACAGCGAAGGTGAATAGCTGCGCGCGCGCCGGCGACACTACGTCTACCTCGGCTATGACGTCACTCCTCTGAAAAGCGCAGACCGGCGGCAGCTAAAGTCCCTGGATATTTTTGGGAAAGTACCGTCCTCCTTTTAACCGAGCCGCCTCGCCGAGAACCCTCCTCTCCCGCTTTCCACCTCCCCACTTCACGGGCCGTCGCCTGGGGAACGCGCGCGTTATCTGCGTGACATAGCATTCTTGATAGGAAAGTGGCGCGAGCCGGGTTATAGGGCCGGCGCCCGCACGATGGTCGTT